>NC_139217.1:26495842-26677489 GCF_055691185.1 Crinia signifera | reverse complement strand
AGGAATGAAATCATGTTGCGGTCAGCATTACTAATGTTGTTAGTCATAATGTCGCTAGTTTAGGGTTGGGTCTGGAGCAGGGTGGCCGACTTCATGGCTATTCAGTGAGGTGTGGGGGCGGGGCCACTGACAGGGTGGGACGGGGGCTGGGCGGTGGATGATCAGCGTGGGGGTGTGGCAAATGTGATCATGTCCTCGTGGTTACGCCCACCTCCGTGCAATGCCTGTATTTCAGGCGGGAGGATGCCCGGATTTCGGGAGGCTTGCCTACGTTTCCGGGGGGGCCAGGAGTTTGACTCGATTTCCGGAACCCTCTCCGCCGTTACGGGAGGGTAGGCAATCCCGATCTAGGGTCAGGCAGCGTTAGCGAGCGGTACTGATTCAGGCCCTTAAACAAGGTGTAGTATGATGGTGTGTATGGGCCTGATTCAAACTCGTGCTGCAAATTTATCATTTATCGTATGCCCTGAAATGTGCACGGTACACAGTGCGCATGCACAGGGTCCCCTGTAAACTGGCCATTTGCAAGGTGACTGACAGCCGGCAGCCGTTTGTGGACCAGAAAATGTAGGCAGCGGACCCCGGAGAGGAGACTATCAGCAGCATTTCGGTGGGTGGGAGAGGGGGGGGGGGGGGGGCTGATTTGGACGTCATCAAGCCTCGCCCCCCAGTCTACAATTTGCGGGTCTTTGAGGAGGGGGTGGGGCTAAATGACAACATTTGCATATTTTACCCCGCTCCTCCCCAAGAGCCGCGAATCGCGGGAAATTACCACTGCCACGGGGGGGGGGGGGGAGGGGGCACACCGATATCCAGGAGGGTTGCCCACCTTTCCAGGGGGGCAGTAGGGGGACCACTGATTTTTTGAGAGCATCCCAGCCATTCTTGGAGGGTAGGCAACCCTTATACTATACATTTAATAATAAAATGCTGCAGACTTCTGATTGGCTGCAGGAGTTTAGCTGAACAGATGTATCCATCAAAGTACTAGCTTCTGTCTGTTGTGCCCAGGGTCATCTTGTGCATTTATTTATTTATTTATTTATTTATTAACAGTTTCTTATATAGCGCAGCATATTCCGTTGTGCTTTACAGTGTTCCCTGGCGGGCTGGAACACTCTGAGTAAAGGTTCTACGCCAGGGTTTCTCTGACGGTGATTGTATTAAGGGGCACCTCAATAACGTTCAAGGGGTGATCCATATGTCTTCATTTCATTTAATGTTTCAGGAATAAATAAAACGTGTATAAATCAACCCACAGGTGACACATGCAATAAAAAAATATGGTTTACTCCAATCTGCAAGTACCTAACAGGCTTTATTTTGTGGCTATCCTGAAGCACGCGCAGGTGAGTTGCTGGGGCAACATAAACATGGTTTCCAGGATTCAAACCCATACCCTGTTGCTTTTTAGTTAATCCTCATACGTTGCCTGTTGGGGGTGCATCAGGTTTGGAGTGGACATCTACTGCTTTAGGGGCTATTTGGCATACTGTCTTACACAGCAGGGGGTACTTGGCAAAATACCCCGGACCACTGTAAGGCCAAGCAACAAACATAGTTTCCAGGATTCAAACCCATACCCTGTTGCTTTCCAGTTAAGCACCCTACTCATAGGTCTATTTGATCCTGCATCAAAATGATGAGTTTTCTAACTATATGAAGCTATTTTCCCGAGAGTGTCAGCATATTGAAATGAATAAAAGGCAGTGTGAAGGAATAACCAAGAGCTCTCCAGTTAAGTTCATGAATGTTGTATAGGAATTAGCGATGGGAGGGGTGGGGGAAGGAGAGAGGTGCGGCCAAAAGACACTGAGCTTCAAAGGGGAGGTAAGCTGCAAGTGAAAGTAATTCACACACACATAATTAACAAGTGCTACTGACAGCGCCAGTGCTATGTGCAGTGCACCGTCCGCACTACCTTAATTACCACCCCGGTGAGAAGTAATGGCATTGCGTTATATGTCCATGATACATGCAGTAATAACTAGTGACTGTATAGCACTGTAGCCTGGACTGGCCAGATGCACCAGATCAGTGAGTCTCATTTTGTTGGCATTGTATGAAACATGTCACATTTCTAAATGAACAATGTGTTCGCCTAGTTAAAAGGCCTCTGTACCATTATCCAGATCCCACTTACTGCTTTCATGTAATCATGGACCGGAGGGATGAGAGCGTCTCTGAAATAGACTCCAGATAGGAAACACTGCAGTGACACACGTCTCTTCCACTCATAATGAAAACACAAGTATGTTTCAAAGGCTTTCAGTGGTTCATTCACCTTGAAAATAAGGTAAAATTGAGCATAAACAAAGGAGCCGTGTTTGTCCCTCTGCGTACCGCCGGCCTCCTGAATTATTTAGAAATGCATTATCTCTTACAAGTTCCCTAAGTAACACAATTTCTATCGACAGAGAGATGGAACCGCGCAGAGCACTGACATTTATTTGCAATGAATCAATGAGTGATTGTTAATGATACCGCGGTGAATTCTTGCTGGGTACTGTTTGGGAACGCCTAAACAGGGGTTTTCTCACCCGCTGGGTGTGTTAGATGCTGGAATGGGACGTATGGACCTGTGTAATGAACCCGTGAGGTTTTACCACCGCCGTGAAGATCGGGGCGCCAGAGTTATGGGTAGGTTGGCGTTACAGTAGGCATTACAGTAATGAGGCTAAAACAAGCAGTGTGATAACCAACAATTTATTTATTTATTAACAGTTTCTTATATAGCGCACACATATTCCGCAGCGCTTTACAGAGAGTATTTGAACATTCACATCAGTCCCTGCACTAGTGGAGCTTACAATCTATATTCCCTACCACATGTACACGCACACTCAGACATTCTAGGGTTAATTTTGTTGGAAACCAATTAACCTATCTGTATATTTTTGAATTGTGGGAGGAAACCGGAGTACCCAGAGGAAACCCATGCAAGTACGGGGAGAATATACAAACTCCGCACAGTTAGAGAAATGGTGGGGATCGAACCCATGACCTCAGTGCTGTGAGGCAGTAATGCTATAACCATTACACCATCCGTACTGCCCTGTATATATAACACATGGTGGGGATCGAACCCATGACCTCAGTGCTATGAGGCAGTAATGTAACCATTACACCATCCGTACTGCCCCGTATATATAACACATGGTGGGGATAGAACCCATGACATCAGTGCTGTGAGGCGGTAATGCTAACCATTACACCATCCGTGCTGCCCTAAACAATGCTGACAGGAGTCAACCTATGGCCTGTCGACCAATAGAGGTCGACTAACTGACTGTCGCCCTTACAGTGGACCCTATGACCAGTGCCTGATGGAAATCAGGGGGCTGGTTCCGAAGTGTAAGTAGGTTGGACGTTCATTGCTGTTATTCTAGTCCAGTGCCGGAGAACCTTCAGCACTCCAGCTGTTGTTGACCTACACATCCCAGCATGCCCCGCTACAGTTTTGCTAATTGGTCATGCTAAAACTGTTGCAGGGCATGCTGGGATGTATAGTTCAACAACAGCCGGAGGGCCAAGGGTCCCCATTGCTGTACTAGGCACATGTTTGCTATGTGTGGCTCACGGCTGTAGTATATTAGATTGACTATGAATAGGTAGACAGTGTCTAGTTTGACCACAAACGGTCCAAAGGTCCATCGGCACAGAACTGCTGCTGTGTGCTGGGCTGCAGAGTGGCCAGGGAGGTGCTTATAGTGCTATTTTTTCTGTATTTTATTGTAAGGGTGTATGACCACGCCCACCAATGATTAAGCCACGCCCCCTGGACAGTACCTGGGCCCGTACAGGCTTTCTACTGCCCTTTGTTTCTGGACTTATTTATTGGCAGTCCTGGCTGAGAACAGTGGGCGGTGTAGGAGCATGAGTACCAATCATGGGCTGCAGGCAAATTCTTCCTGATTGGTCCTCCCACTTAGACCGCTCCGGCACTGCCGTGTAAACACGATGTGCTTCATTTATCTGCTCTCTGTTACAGAACGGGCAGAACCTGAGGAAGAAGGAACCTGGCAACTGCAATGTATGTGCCACTAGTTACCGAATGGAGCAACACCTGAATATCTCCATCTAGTGCCATCTAGTGGCCTGCAAAACACTTGTATTTCTCCCTACAGAGGAGAGGAGCAGCATTAACCTTTTATTATATAGGATTATGCAGATATAAAGAGATAAGGCATTATATATATATATATATATAGAGAGAGAGAGAGAGAGAGAGAGAGAGAGAGAGAGAGAGAGAGGGCATTTTATATATATATATACAGTGCTGCTGCCCCGATTGGCTTAAATGACGAGCCATTGATCAATTACTCATACGTAAACAAATCCGATGTTACCAGGTCACGTGTGATCCCGTAACTGCCATGTCTCAAAGTTTGGTAGCCTTTCCTCATATCCGTGATTCTCACACTATTATGGGAGAACGTGAGCAGTTCTCTTGGATGGGGAGTGAAATGCGTGGGTTTGGGCAAGACAACGCCTTTTACCTAATCATGAAGATACATCACTGTACAATACATGTGGGGTCATTATACCCCATCCACTGATATTCAGTGATGCAATTCCCTTCATCATGGGCAGGGTGAAATGCGTCACCTTGCATTGACATTGTGGACCCCCCTACGCATTTCCCAGAGTCAGCAACCTTATGTTACATTAGCCCATAATGCAGATGAATGAGAAGAATCTCTGGCCGGCGTTGCCCTTTTTTATGTCTTCAGTAAACAGAATTGTGCCCGAGCCAATTCATCCAGTCCCCTCCGCGCAGATAATTGCATCAGAAGATGAGCGCTTAGCCAGCAGAAAACTGTACAATCTCAGCAGCGCCTAATACGTTCCTGTTCTGTCGTCCTGTACACTAAGTCTCTGCCGCTGCCCGTTCCTGTTTGTTTTTACATCCTTTGAAGTTACTACTGACAGATAATTATACGACACATATTACCTTTTTAATTGCCCATTCTGTAATATGGCAGCAAAAATAAGACCAATTTTCCAAGCTCTGCCACCGAATAATCGCTGTTCGCTGCACAGTATCAGCTTTTGAGGATATGGCCCTCAATGTTCCATGCGGAATTCCACAATCACCTCCTGTATATTATTACACCTCAACCACACCACGGAGGCTCTTGGGTTCCCCCTTTCGTTGGACTGGAGCTACCTGCTGTGTGCAGCGGCCTGGCTGGGGTCCACTCACGGAAGTATTTGCTTTTGCGGAGTCCTTGTACCGGCAACTTAGATTGGTACATTGCCACCGGGAAAAGAACAATTCCTTTTTGCCGTCATATGCCCCAATAAAGAGGTGTACTTATTAAGAAATATGACCCCGATTATTTTCACATATGTCCTGTTCTCTCCATAGAGGCCCCTTACCACCATGGGATCTTGCAGTGGGGAACCCCTTAGAAAAATATGCATTGACAACGTAAAGCCCAGGAAAACTCCTGTCTGTACCGAGACCCAACACATTTCGCCCCCATTTCATATCAGCTACCATTGGGACTATTTTAAAGTATAGAAAAGTAAAGGTACTTGTTTCCTAGCACGGCGCCCACTAAACTAATTGCTTAGCGGGCTATTCTGCGTAGTGAAATCGCACCTCATCGCACGGGCCATTTTAGTTCTGCGCGATGTGATTTTTTAATGTAAGTTATTCACTGCTCTATAATAATATGATTGTATGACATACCAACAGGTTTTAGGCAAACCCCCCCCCCCCACTATCCACGCCACCTCGAAGCATGGCGAGCGGCGGCGGAACGCCACAGTATATGAAATCAACTCCACGCCGACGTGGATAGTGGGGTATGAAACCGTCGGAGGACGCGTTCCGCCGTCCAACGCGGGCATCGCTGCGCTCGCCATACTTTGGGGTGGCGTGGATAGTGGGAGGTGCCTAAAACCTCTTAGGTATGTCATACAATCATATTATTGTAGAGCAGTGAATAAATTACATTAAAAAAATCGCATCACATCGCACGGCACTAAAATGGCCCATGCGATGCGATTTCACTACGTTAGCGTACGTAGAAAATCTGGGCACCGTTCTAGGAATCAAGTACCAAAGTAAATAAATGGCATTACCAAATGTGATTAATTTCCCACTTATCTGAAAAGTGGTAGCAAATTATAATTATGGCGGCTTGATTGGTAGCCCATGGTCCCAGGGCTGCCATTAGAAATTGTGGGGCCCAGGAATGATAAAATAGGCAGGGCTCACACTGAGAACGGCCTCTTACAGGCTGAGAGATGTCTACAAGGCAGGCAAATGCAGTAGATGTGGGCTGATTGACTGCAGAGTGACAGGATGATTTTAAAGAGTTCTGATCAATGGTCTGTGTGCAACTGACAGAGAGGAATTCTGCGCAGTTCTTCCCAAATTCTCCTGCATGTCCCCACCTTTGAAAGACCCCCCCCCCCTTCCCTGTTGTACACCTTGTTACTCAGTACGAGGACACCATCACAACAAGAGCCTTCATATCAAAAGCCTAGTAGGTTTATTTCCATAATCATATCAAGCTCGGCAAACTGTGTTAGTGAATGATATATGTCTGACGCTTCACCAGGAATCCGACGTCGCCTGACAAAAGTCAGAAATCTCATCTGAGCGGAGGAGAACTTGTGCCCATTTCTCAACTCCATCTGCTGCCGCGTTTATTAAATTAAAGTCCACTTTACGTTATATTTTAACGCATAAATTAAAGTCCCCCATACTGCTACGCATGGGTTTTAAATAGAATTGTTAAGGCTGATGGCCTGTACTGTATTTTATTTATATACAGAAGAGGAGGATTCATGGTCAATGGGATCAATTGGGGAAACTGTCACTATGTCGACTCTATTTAGGTTGACATACAGTGGACCGACCACTGTAGGTCGACACCTTAAATAGCTCCGCACGGCTGTGGTCAACATGGTTGGAAGGTGGACAGAAGCATTAAGTCAACAATGGGAAGGTCGCCAATGAAATGGTTGACATGAGATTTGTTTGAAGCCGACACGTGCCGACAGGCGGTATTAGAGCAATGAGTTTATCATTGCTGTTTAAGAATTCTGCAAAGTAGGAGATATTGGAGATCTCTACATCTGTGTGCCCAGGGGAAGATCAATCGTAAGAGCCGCCACCGCAGTTCAATATGAGGACAGCGAAAGGGGACAACTTAGTGAGCCACACATAGCGGTGTCTTCCTCTGATGTCTGCGGTTGATGGTGTTAAATGCCCAGTCGTTAAACAGCACTTCTCCTCTGCCGTCACATGACCACCCAAGAGCTTGGCGACTGACCGGCTTAGACTATGCGATCAGACGAAACCTTACGGGTAACAATCAGAGCCCATATTAAGAGAGCCTCTCTATGGCCCTTATTCTAGTTGATTCGGACGGATACGTATTTCGGACAGGAACCGAGTGTTCTTAGCCCCACCTACCGTACGGATCGCTCACACCGTCCAAACGCGGTAAGATGCCGAGTGAGTGGACCGCGAGTGGATGTTTCATGTGAACACCTCCTCCATCTGTGGGAACCTCCCCCATCGAATGATGGACCGAGCGGTCAGGCCGCACCTAGTGCTCCAGACCACTCGGACATTTCTCAGTGTGAAAGCAGGGATATGGGCGTGCAGCTGGCATCCGGCTATGTCATCTGTCCGCCCCCCACACGTGCGTCACGGCCGCATTACCATACGTACGCCCAGCGGTTTCATGGGAACGCCCATGAAACGCGGGGCGTACGCATATGGTAATGAGCCCAAACAGCCCTTCACGCCCCTCTCCACCCCCTGCTCGGATGGTTCCGTACCATCATTTTCTGCACGGACCTCACGCCGCATTCGTACGTGTGAGCCATTCGCACATGCGCAGATACGCCTCTGCATCCTCTCGCTATACGCTCGCCACTATTAAATTCCCCCTCCACATCCACTAGGATGGTAAAGATTTAACAAGTTGTGTTTAAAAAAATCACGAAAAACTCATCCCCTGGGTATACAGTAGTGATGGTTGATGTTGACATTGTAGACTGGAATCCCAAGAGTCTGTCTACACCGGGCACTCTTTATACATACACCAATGCATTGAAGGCTTATTGTAACGGAACAATTACATAACCAGCATAAATAACTCATCAGTTATTCAGCCAGTTGTCCGGCACTCTCATTAAAGAGACATCACGCCAAGGTACCTTCCTCAGAAAGATGTATATGAAGCAAAGTCCATTTGGGAGTCCAGGAGGGACCCACAAAGAAACAGGAGGAACTCAGTCGGCTATAGGAAATGTATCCAATTAATCATTGTCTAGTGTCCGTGTGACTCCGAAGCACTGCCATCTGTTGGCAGCAAGTGAAACTGCATCTACTAGATTTGGAGGCATTTGCTTCGAACGGTCTTACACTGCCATCTATTGGCAGCAAATTAAACTACATCTACTAGCTTTCGAAGCATTAGCTTTAAGCGGGCTTACTAGTACTATATTTGGTACTTGTTTCCTAGCACGGCCACAATCGCGGGCATCGGGTGTCATTTTTAGTGGTATACGACGCGACCGACGCGATGCCCCCGATTTTCCCATTGAAATGCATTGAAAAAAGTCAATATCGCGTCGGTCGCGTCGTATGCGGCTAAAAAAGGCTTAAATGGTCCAGACGCGATGCCCCCGATTTCCCCATAGGGAACAATGTTAAATGCCTCAATTTACTCGCGATGCCCCCGATTTCCCATAGGAATCAATGTTAAATGGCTCAATTGACCCAAATCATCTTAGGGAACAATGGTAAATGGGCCAGAAAACCCAAAAAACACCCCTGAACAGTGAAATGTCCACCCAAAAGTAGTTGACGCCACCCCACGATCAACGCCAACCCGAAGCGTGGCGAGCGCAGCGAGCCCGCGAGGGGCGGCGGTACGCGTCCTCCGACCTTTTCAGTTGAAAATAGATTAGTGTGGCGAGCGCAGCGAGCCACCGAGCCCGAAGCGTGACGAGCGCAGCGAGCCCCGCGAGGGGACGCAGATACCTTCACAGGTAAACGCGTCCCTTCGCGGGCTTCACAGGTATCCCCGTCCCCTCGCGGGGCTCGCTGCGCTCGCCACGCTTCGGGCTCGGGGGCTCGCTACGCTCACCACACTATTCTATTCTCAACTCCAAGCCGACGTGGATAGTGGGGGTATGAAAAGGTCGGAGGACGCGTACCGCCGCCCCGCGCGGGCTCGCTGCGCTCGCCACGCTTCGGGTTCGCGTTGATCGTGGGGTGGCGTCAACTACTTTTGGGGGGACATTTCAGTGTTCAGCTGTGTTTTTGGGGTTTTCTGGCCCTTTTCCCATTGTTCCCTATGATGATTTGGGTCAATTGAGCCATTTAACATTGATTCCTATGGTAAATCGGGGGGCATCGCGGCTAAATTGAGGTATTTAACATTGTTCCCTATGGGAAAATTGTGGGCATCGCACCCGATTTTTTAGTGCATGCGATGGCCGCGATGCCCCCGATTTTTCCTCACGATGCCCACGATCAACATCTTTGTGGCCGTGCTAGGAAACAAGTACCCTATATATATATAATCCTATACTGTTGTTTCGCTAAAGATCACTAAGCATGCTCACCCAGGCGGCGTACCGCTCAGTGCCGCATTCCAACGCCTGTACAATGTCATACTTGAAGTTTCTGCGACTCCTCAGACAAAATACCGTCTTCACTACAAAGCTTCTTGCATCAAAAGCCGTCTCCTGCAACAAAATTACAAGAGAAAGGGAGACTAAATAATATATTGAATGATAAAAAAAAACAGGCAAGAACAGGCAGATGCAGATCATGGTTATAAAAAAGACTGCATTATAACGGATTTTCATATAAAAAAATAAAAAAAAAACCCTGAACAATCACATTAATATACTGTACAACCACAATTAAGTTGATTGCTACACAGTTAGAACAGCGTACTTAATCATCCATTCCTTTATCAGATTCCAGTGTGCTTCCTGCCAGAGTTTAGGTAATAGGTCATGATTGAAACTTTATATGTATATATTTAATTTAGTATAAAAACAACCTGATTTTGGCCTTTTTTTGATTGAATTTGTTATTTTGTTAATCACAGAATGACTCTTCCTACTGTCGTATTTAATATTCATTCGTTTTTGTCCGACGTGTTCACTAGCGTTATACACTATTGTCTATTCATCGGGGGGACATTTCCGCAGTGACGCATAATCCAGGTTCAGCTGTCCGGAGTTTCTGTAACTGAGGGCATTATAGGTGTACTGGAGCATGGCGTCCCCTAAGTTCCGCTTAGGATGCAGGCGTGGATATGCTTGCTCGTAGTGGGTGGGTGATATCACATGACTTCAGCGGATGCCCCCCCCCAGCGCCATCCCTTCCTCCAGCCAATGCCAGCACCCTGTCAGGTCCCGGGAGGCGCCGATATCGAATCCGCATTGCCACATCGGCTTGTGTGGACATACCACAAAACTTACATTTAATACGTTAAGGGCGTTATTCATGGTTGTACGCCATGTACGATGTTCAAACAATGGAGCGAATATCGGCAGACTGCGAATGTGCTGTGATCACAATGCGCGTGTGTTAAGTGCACACTGCGATCTCGCGTTCATTGAGGATTTTATGGATAAGTGATTGACAGGAAGTAACCACTTGTAGGTGATAACGAGGAATGGTTGCAAAAATGGCAGAGAGTCTTGGATGTTTTCAGGGGCCGGACATCTGCCATCAGCTGCAAACTTGTTTCTGCAAAAACATGGCGTCTGCCTCAAAACTGCCATGTCCGGTCTTCGTAGCCATAGACAACCCTTAACCTTGATGCTCCACGTTTGTGTATACAGGCTGTTTGCACAACGTCTAATGAGTCGCTATGGCGATAAAACACCAGTGATGTCTTAGCTCTGGACACTGAGTTAAGGATAGAACAATGTGTTTGCTTACCCAATGCTAACACTCTACTGGATCTACTAGATTATTTACAGGCATCCCCATCACATTGCCTTCTAGAAGCTTCTGTTCAACTTTATACCCTACAGTAGATCAGCATTTTTCAACCACTGTGCCTTAAGCAACCAGCGATATAGATGTCCACACCATTTTACAGTCACCACCAGTTCAACTGTTGTTCACTTGCTTCTAGTTTTCATGTGAGGGCCAATGTATTTTATTTTTGTTACCTGTGGGGACCAGTGTGATATTTTTTTTTTCCATGTGGGATTAGTGTTTTTTTTTTCTGTGAGGCCCAATGTGTTTTTCCCAGGTATTTAAATTCTTGTTTGGTGTTCCGCGGGCTGGAAAAGGCTGAAAATCACTACCATATATGGCGCAGTCTCCCATCTTTTCCTGCGTGTGATTCTTAGCACATTCTTGCGCAAAATCATTCCTTATTGCCATACTGTAAATATAGCCGCAATAATTATCGGGTGTAACTGTGCCCCTGTGTAACGCATCTGCCACCGTATGTTTCTGGGATTTTTGCACATTCTCAGGAGCAAAATATTCTCCCTTGAATCAAACCCACTGGGTCCTACTGCATTTCATTTATCCGGAACTGCAGTACTTATATGTTAGTTGGGCGCACAATTAGCATACGGACGGTAACATTGGAAAATTGCATCGCATCACATTTTAAGGGCATGTGATGCGATTTTCCTATGTAATTTATTCACTGCTTTTGTAGCCCTAGGGCATCGCATCGCACCTCCCGATTTTATCGGGTGTGCGATGCCATTACATTCGGTACAACAATATGATTGTATGTCCTAAAAATAGTTTTTACGCCCCCCCCCCCCCCCACTATCCACGCCACCCCGAAGCGTGGCGAGCGCAGCGGAATGCAACCTCCGACCTTTTCATACCCCCACTATACACGTCGGCATGGAGTTGATTTTATATAGTGTGGCGAGCGCAGTGAGCCACCGAGCCCGAAGCATGGCAGGGGGTGCGGATTATAGTGTGCGCTCACCACACTATATGAAATCAACTCCACGTCAACATGGATAGTGGGGGTATGAAAATGTTGCAGGGCTTGCTGCGCTCGCCATGCTTCGAGGTGGCGTGGATAGTGTGTGTGTGGGGGGGGGGGGGGGTGCGTAAAAGCTATTTTTAGGACATACAATCATATTATTGCATACCTAATGTTATGGCGTCGCACACCCGATAAAATCGCATGCGATTTTACGGCAAGTGAGATGAGATGCAATGTGATACCTTGGGGGCACACAGAGCAGTGCATAAATTACATTAAAAATCGCATTGCATCGCACATCCCATGGCGCTAAAATGGCCCATGTGATGCGATTTCCTTACGCAGAATAGGCCCAACTAACATGTAAGTACCGGAACTGCTGATAATTCCATGTAACACACAACTGCTCCACGTGGAATGTAAATGAAGGAAGGAATTACGATTTTGCAATTAAATTAGGATCTCTCATGTTATTATACTCATCCAGTGCCCCCATTCAACATCTGGGATTATTATTACACTGCGGAATGTCTGCTGCATCTGCAGGGTTATAATTGTCTATTTCCTATATTTAGGCTTCTGCCGGTTGTTCAGTCCATGTGTGGCATAATTAGCCATCTCCACCGTACGGTGCACACATGAGCAGAACCACGCTGCAAGATCAGTCCTACCGTATGTAGGAATATCCCAGAGTCACAACCGGTTTCCGTAATAACCTCTGTATGTCGTTATTGGCCATGCCGCTCCTCTGCGGTGAATCCAGTGTTCCGTTATTATACACAGCAAAACACTGGCGTGTAATTCATTCAGCGAGCCCCAGACGTTTCAGCCTAAGAAGGATTTCCTTTTGACCGGCGCAGATTTGGAAGCTAAGTAGGCCGTTCATCATTTAGAGATTCTGACGTCTTTTTGGGAAAGTGGAAGAGAGAAAGAAAAAACTGTTGCTGCAGTTTCATCTAATAGACAGAGTAGGGGGATTGTGCTGAAAGGCATCGCACGCGTTTCATCAGTCCACACCCCACCGATACATGGAAGTCCTGGGATATAATGAGTTGGAAGGAGTATAATCAATGCGCTCTATGTGAGTGTACTGTACTTCTCAGTCACATTGTATTATAGTCCTATCTAACAACCTCCCAGAATAATGATAACGCATATGTGTAACATCAAATGTAGGTATTATCTAGGATGTCTCCTATGGCACGTTCCTCTCTCTTTCCTCCTGACTGCTTTCAATTAACTCCCCTTTTTTTTTTTTTTTTTTTTTTTTTTTTTTTCTCTCTCCTCCTCTTACTTCCCACCTCAGTTTATGTACTATGAGTGGCATTGCGGATGCGATATATCCTGACACTTAGTGGGTACAGGGCGAAATGTAATAGGGTGCGATTTTTAGACTAAAAAAAAATCGCACCAAATCGCACCTTTAAAAATCGCATTTTTTGCCGCGAATTCGCATATGTAATGAGATGCGAATTAGCGGCAAAAAAATGCGATTTGCCGCGATTTGCCGCGATTTTTAGTCATGAAAATGTGCGCATTTTCAGTCATGAAAATGTGCGCATTTTTATAAATGCGCTTTTGTGCAAAAAAAAAAAAAGTTAAAAAAAAAACGGCGTGGGGTCCCCCCTCCTAAGCATAACCAGCCCCGGGCTCATTGAGCCGGACCTGGTTCCAAAAATACGGGGGGACAAAAAGCATAGGGGTCCCCCGTATTTCTGAAACCAGCCCCGGACTCTTGGACCGGTCCTGGTTCCAAAAATACGGGGGACAAAAAATCTGGGGGTCCCCCGTATTTTGAAACCAGCACCGGGCTCCAACAGCCCGCGGTGTCATGCCACAGCCGGGGGACACTTTTTATACAAGGTCCCCCCGGCCAAAACATGAGCACCGTGGCTGGTCAGCCTTGGACGGGGTACCTGGAGGAGTGGGGACCCCCCCAATAAAGGGGTCCCCCCCCAGGCTTCACCCGTCCAGGGCTGAAGCCCGGGGCTGTCACCGGCGTCCGTGGCCAGTGGACGCCGGCCTGATAGGGTTAAATCCATCATACATATCATTACATTGCTTTTTACCGGCGAACTACAAGTGCCAGCAGACCTCCCCCGCATGCTGGGACTTGGAGAACCACAAGTCCCAGCATGCAGGGCATTAATGGGCCCGCTGGGACTTGTAGTCCACCTGTAAAAAGAATGTTTATAAAAAACACACACACAGAGAAGTACAAGTTTATTACACACACACACCTCAATTTTACACCAGCATACTTACCATTCCTGGATCCAGCGCTGGTCTGGCTGCTTTACAGCCGGCTCCCCCCGCACTGACAGGCAGCGGGGAGAACCGGCTTTCTCCGTTGCCTGTCACCGGCTTTCTCCGTAGCTTCTGTAGCTCTGTCCCAGTGCTACAGAGGCTGAGAGCGTGATTGGCTGAGCTACAGTATGCGTCTCCATGGAGACGCATAGCTCAGTCCTGATTGGCTGAGCTATGCGTCTCCATGGAGACGCATACTGTAGCTCAGCCAATCACGCTCTCAGCCTCTGTAGCACTGGGACAGAGCTACAGAAGCTACGGAGAAAGCCGGTGACAGGCAACGGAGAAAGCCGGTTCTCCCCGCTGCCTGTCAGTGCGGGGGGAGCCGGCTGTAAAGCAGCCAGACCAGCGCTGGATCCAGGAATGGTAAGTATGCTGGTGTAAAATTGAGGTGTGTGTGTGTAATAAACTTGTACTTCTCTGTGTGTGTGTTTTTTATAAACATTCTTTTTACAGGTGGACTACAAGTCCCAGCGGGCCCATTAATGCCCTGCATGCTGGGACTTGTGGTTCTCCAAGTCCCAGCATGCGGGGGAGGTCTGCTGGCACTTGTAGTTCGCCGGTAAAAAGCAATGTAATGATATGTATGATGGATTTAACCCTATCAGGCCGGCGTCCACTGGCCACGGACGCCGGTGACAGCCCCGGGCTTCAGCCCTGGACGGGTGAAGCCTGGGGGGGGGGGACCCCTTTATTGGGGGGGTCCCCACTCCTCCAGGTACCCCGTCCAAGGCTGACCAGCCACGGTGCTCATGTTTTGGCCGGGGGACCTTGTATAAAAAGTGTCCCCCGGCTGTGGCATGACACCGCGGGCTGTTGGAGCCCGGTGCTGGTTTCAAAATACGGGGGACCCCCAGATTTTTTGTCCCCCGTATTTTTGGAACCAGGACCGGTCCAAGAGTCCGGGGCTGGTTTCAGAAATACGGGGGACCCCTATGCTTTTTGTCCCCCCGTATTTTTGGAACCAGGTCCGGCTCAATGAGCCCGGGGCTGGTTATGCTTAGGAGGGGGGACCCCACGCCGTTTTTTTTTTTATAAAAACACTTTTACACATTTTTATTAACAGAACCATGCACAGATCTCAATGATCTGTGCATGGTTCTGTCAAATTCGCCTGTCAGAACCTGGTCTATTTTTTTTGCGATTTTTGGTAACATTGACCAAAAATCGCACCCTATTACATTTGCGAGTTGTATACTTTATAATGGGAAAACATCTGGATGCGAATTGAAATGTGACTAAAAATCGCACTTCTAAAAGTGCGATTTCGCGGTAAAAAGTGCGATTTTTTACCGCGATTTTCAACCTATTAAATGTGCGATTTTCGGAAAATGTGCGATTTCGGCCGTTTTTGACCAAAAATCGCACATGTCTAAAAAATCACACCCTATTACATTTCGCCCACTGTATCAATAATAATGCCGCCATGCACGTAGAATAACGATTATAATTGCATTCTGCACAGATGACCCACATGCCACAGGGTCCCCAGGAGAGGGTATGGGTAAAAACCAGACCAGGACAAGACCCCCCGGACCGCCGGACCGGACATCAAAATCTGCAGTCCGGAGCTTGTAGCATCCCGGGGGTGTCCTGTCCGGGGGGGCTGCCTGTGGCACCTGTCACCAGGGGGAGGAGGAGGGGGAGAATAAAGCCTCCCTGTATGGTCCGGGCATGTAGCAAAAACCGGACGTCCCCTTCCCCATGTCCCCCTGATGATAGCTATCACAGGGACCCCCCGGAAAAGTCACCCCCCGGACCGGACACTAAAAGCTCCGGACTGCAGATTTTGATGTCCGGTTCGGCGGTCTGGGGTTTAGTCCGGGTCCAGTTTTTACATAATCCCCCCAGGAGAGAACCCTTTCAGGAAAGAATCTCATAGGCTTCTATTAGGCAATGTCATGTACTGTAAATGTGGTGTTGTATAACGGTTATAAGCTCGGGAACTTGGTATAGGGTATGTACAGTAGGAAGTGTGGCCAAAGCACCCAAAAATGGGAGTATTCTGTATGTGGTTTGTGCATTCCTGTGCACCTTTTCCCTATGAGCCATACAGTCATACACTGGTGGTGTGTGGTATGTCATAACTCTCTGTAAGTGACATCACTGACACAGGTGGGAGGGGTCAGAGTTCAGACCAACTGATGACATATTTGTCACTCTTTTTTCAGATTTATATATAGCACCAGGTTTAGGGGAACAGGTACCATCTCCTGGAGTAGACAGCAGTACACAGCAGCTGAGAGATCACACAAGTCAACAAAATAAATTAGTTAGTGCCAGATGGCAACTTAATACAAGGTTATCCAAATTCACTTCAAATACACAAGAAGTTTTACGAAGCATACTGTAAGTCACTTGTTTTCAGTAGCAGGTACCCCTCTCACAGAGGGGTCAATTTACTAATATGGGAGTTATATTGAAGATGGGATGTTGCCCTAGCAACCAATCAGATTCCATCATGCAGATGAATTCACTAATTAGACTGCTCCGAGGCTACAGACCCTAATATCCAAACTAGGCCTAATGGATGGAACCCACCCTCTCTCTCCATCCATACCCCAGGAACCCTTATCCAGCTTTTAACAAATGCCCAGAAGCTGTTAGTAATAATAACACAACTGAATACTTTTTCTGACCAACGTAATCATTTTTTGGGGTACATATAAACCAGTGAGACAAACTACTGACTTCTCCCGAAGAGTGAATTAAGATATTAGAAGATCAGATAATGCAAAGCAATACAACACCCCATTACAAGCAAGGCTATCGCTGCCAAACTTTCCTTTAATATTTAGCTATTTTAATTTGCATTGAGGCAGCGTAATTAGAGTCACTGGCCAATAGCTTCTGCTGGCTGCTCGCTGACTGGATTTACTGCTGTTAAGACAAGCCTGCTCATGTGTAAAGAGTAAGTCAAAATAATAAATTATTGAAGGTAGCATACATCAACAAGCTCTTGCTTTGCATGCTGATTAATTGCAGTCTCCATGCTGTAGGGAACCAACATTACTGTCACTGTACAAAAGTGCCACCGCAACGCTGCCATTGGCAAGTGGTCATTGAAAGGGGCTTACAATCAGGTGGTTTTCAATGTGTCGGGTCAATTATTTTATATTCTGGATTTCAGTTTTCAAATCACTTATATATTTAGCCAGATGTGTCACTCATCCCCTGTGTATATAACGTTTCCGCCCAGCGGCATACACAAACCCGCCCCTCCCAGGGAAAAGACCAATGTTTTATGTGTATAACGTTTTCATGTGTATAACGTTCCACCCCCTTGACATCACCTCCCCCCGCCCAGCCAGGGCTACAGTACACGCCCACCATCCACCATTACTCCACAGCCACCTTCCACCATTACTCCCGCACCCCCCCCCTGCAGACCCCCTCCCGTGATTTGCGGACCCCCCCTTCTGCGATTCATGCCCCCCCCTCACGCAATTCACGGCACCCCCTGCACCCCCCCTCCTGCAATTCGCAGACCCCCCCTCCCGCGATTCATGCCCCCTCCCGCGATTCATGGACCCCCGCGCCACCCCCCTGCGCCCCCCCCCTTGATTCACGGCACCCCCCGCGCCCCTCCCGCGATTCACGGACCTCCACAACCCCCCCTCCCGCAATTCACTGACCCCGACAACCCCCCTCCCGCAATTTGCAGACCCCCCTGACCTCTTCTGCCAATTCCACCCCCCAGCGGACCCCCTCGACCCCGCTCCCGCATTTCACATACCCCCGTGACAATGGGGGATCCTGTACCGCCACAAGCAGGTGCCGCCCCTAGGTGGGATATCCGGCCCTGGCTTCCGCGCTGCAGGTTCCCCCACTGCCAGAAGTGTCCCCACGGTCCTCTGCACTAGCGCCACAACTTTTATCAATGTCTTGCCCACATACCACTATTATACAGCCTCCTGCTCTCATGCACGCTCACTCCCTCCCAGTGGGAGGAGACGCTCAAACACTGCCGGGATCTGCATACTGTTCCCCACCCTCGTCCAGTTCTAGGGATGCCCATCGACCATCAATGATTTCAAATAATCGATGGTTTATGGCCGATGTTGAATACTTTTGCCATCGATGTGGGAGGACCAGATGGTTTCCCTACATCGATGGCAAAGGAGAACCGATCAAGTTTCAATTTTTTTTAAGGTGCCGGGATACGGAGCATAGCTCCCCCCCCCCCCCCCCCCCACACACACCCGGAAGTCCCACCACCAAGTTCTGATTGGCCCACGGCCTATTCATTCAGATATAAGGGATGACCAACGATAGCTACAACAATCGATGGTTATCCAAGTAATATGTTACTACTATCGATGGCAGGGTGCAAAATCACCATCAATGCCAACCATTGATGGTGTCTTCACTAATGCCTATCCCTACTCAGCAACAGCCAAAAACCTTTACTACCCCTCATGCCCACACACCTTTATCACTGCTCTGCCTCCTGTTCTCCTGCCCCGTAACTTCCGCCAGTGGGGACTCGCTCACCCTGTGTTGCCCACATTCCCCTATCATGCTTTACCACCCAGCCTCCTGCTCTCATGCACCCTAACTCCCACCCAGTAGGAGGAGACACTGCCTCAGGGGCACCGACCTGTACTCCTGTGCTGCCACGCTGGACCCTCACCCACTGGCAGAAGCTGCACAGTGTCCCCCAACTCCTCCTTAGTCCCCCATATGCCCACACACCCCTATCACTACCCAGCTTCCTGCTATCCTGAACTGTAACTTCCACCACTGGGGAGTCGATGACGCTGTGTTGCCCACATACCCCTATCATGCTACTACCATAGGTGAAGGAGGTGCAGCTGCTATGGGGCCCAGAGCTGAGAGGAGCCACCTTCCCTGTCACAGTTACATGTGTTATATACAGGGGGTAACTACCATAGGTACATGGAGTGCAGCTGCTATGGGGCCCAGAGCTGAGAGAGGCCACCTTCCCTGTCACAGTTACATGTGTTATATACAGGGGGTAACTACCATAGGTACATGGAGTGCAGCTGCTATGGGGCCCAGAGCTGAGAGGGGCCACCTTCCCTGTCACAGTTACATGTGTTATATACAGGGGTGTAACTACCATAGGTGCAGGGAGTGCAGCTGCTATGGGGACCAGAGCTGAGAGGGGCCACCTTCCCTGTCACAGCTACTTGTGTTATATACAGGGGTGTAGCTACCATAGGTGAAGGGGGTGTAGCTGCTATGGGCCCAGAGCTGAGAGGGGGCACCTTCCCTGTCACAGTTACATGTGTTATATACAGGGGTGTAGTCACTATAGGTACAGGGAGTGCAGCTGCTATGGGGCCCAGAGCTGAGAGGGGCCACCTTCCCTGTCACAGTTACATGTGTTATATACAGGGGTGTAACTACTATAGGTGCAGGGGGTGCAGCTGCTATGGGGACCAGAGCTGAGAGGGGCCACCTTCCCTGTCACAGTTACATGTGTTATATACAGGGTGTAGCTACCATAGGTGCAGGGAGTGCAGCTGCTATGGGGCCCAGAGCTGAGAGGGGCCACCTTCCCTGTCACAGTTACATGTGTTATATACAGGGTGTAGCTACTATAGGTGCAAGGGGTGCAGCTGCTATGGGGACCAGAGCTGAGAGGGGCCACCTTCCCTGTCACAGTTACATGTGATATTTACAGTACATTTTTCACTATTAAAGGTACATAGGGCACCTTACAAACTTTAGTTCTGGGGCCTACAAATATCTAGTTACGCCACTGTATCCTGCACGTTATACATGGAAGTGCACTGTGTGAAAAATCCATATAATTACCTGCTTACTAGGTGTCACTGGGCTATATACAGAGAGCAGGATCCCCGCTAAGACTGTAGTTGAGGAAATACAGCATACTTGCCTACCCTCCCGAAATGGCCAGGAGGGTCCCGCAAATCGGGTCTCCCTCCCGGCCCCTGGGAAGTTGGACAAGTCTCCCGCATTTTCAACAAAGCCCCTGCTCCCCCTCTCCCACGCGGTCTGAAACTACTAATTGCTCGGGTCCGTGGGGAGGGGGCGGGGCTAAAATGACGCATTTCACATCATTTTGCGTAATTTTTAGCCCCTTCCCCATCTATGGACACGTAAATTAATGCGGCAGCCTGTCATGGGGCGGGGCTTGGTGACATCAGCCGCCCCCCGCCCCCAAAACATAGCCCCTTCACCCTTTCACTCCTCTCTGGGCTTCTCCCGAAGAGGAGTTTCATAACGTCGGCAGGTATGAAATACAGTCCTTAGTCAGACCAAAATGTGGTTAATGTGGCCATTTCTGAAGTCCATTCCATAAGGAAGACGATCCTAACTATACACTGATAGTCTTGCAGTAGCGGAATCGAACCATTAAGGTGTTAACTACTGTATGTAAAAGCTAAGAAGTTTCAACATACAAGGATTATGGAGAAGAGAGGTGAAACAATGGCATCTCTACTGAACGGTGAACAGGATAGATAAGGTGCCTCAGGGGTTTTGTGGCACCGTAGATTAGTAAAAACAACTATTAGGAATACCGCAGGATTGTGTGCAATATGTGACATTATCTGAACCTGAAAGATACAGTAAGTATTTGGGTATTAGTAAGTGGAATACTGTTTCATAATATCTGTTCATGAGATATTTCTACATACTGTAATTCCATAAATAACAACTATGTATCAAATTGTCTATATACTGTATATAAGGGAGTTAATCACAGTTGAATGAAACCTTTGGTACAATGTTATTGCTTTGGATGACAGCTGGATTGGGGCATTTATATCTATGATACTCCTGTTGCAATTGTGTGGTTAGGTTCTTTGCTGAAAGGAACACATTAAATATGTATTATTACAGTGAATATACATTAATAGGCAACATGAGTGTTAATATTTCCTTTTTTCCCTTGTTTTACATATTTACCGGACCCCTGCTCATCTAATAAAGGTAAGTCAGACTTTTCCTTTCTATTTATAGAGCTGTTTGCAGTTTAGTTTTCATGTAGCCTACGTGATGTGGAAGCAGCCATGTGTGTGGTAAAGACCAGCGTTCCTTTCCTAAATGACTCTTAGTGATGTCACTGGCTACTAATGACTCTCAATCATGTCACTGGCTCCTTGTGACTGGATAGTCTGCAAGTGATGTCACTGATTCCTAGTGACTCTCAGTGATGCACTGGCTCCTTGTGACTGGATAGGTTGCACTCTCAGTGATGTCACTGGCTCCGAGTGACTATTAGTGATGTCACTGGCTACAAGTGACTCTCAATCATGTCACTGGCTCCTAGTGACTGGATAGTCTGCAAGTGATGTCACTGGTTCCCAGGGACTCTCGGTGATGCACTGGCTCCTAGTGACTTAATAGGCTGTACTCTCAGTGATGTCATAGGCTCCTTGTGACTGGATAGGCAGCACTCTCAGTGATGTCACTGATTGCTAGTGACTGAATCGGCTGCACTTTCAATGATGTCACTGTCCTCTATTGACTAGAGTGGATGCACTCTAAGTGATGTCACTGTTTTCTAGTAACTCGATAGGCTGCATTCTCAGTGATGCCATAGGCTACCTGTGACTGGATAGGCTGCATTCTTAGTGATGTCACTGGTTCCTAGTGACTCGATAGGCTGCATTCTTAGTGCTGTCACTGGTTCCTAGTAACTGGATAGGCTGCATTCTCAATGATGTCACTGGTTCCAAGTAAATGGATAGGCTGCATTCTCAGTGATGTCACTGGTTCCTATTGACTGGATAGGCTGCACTCTTAGTGATGTCATTGGTTGCTAGTGACTGCATAGGCTGCACTCTCAGTGATGTTACTGTTTCCTAGTAACTGCATAGGCAGCATTCTCAGTGATGTCACTGGTACCCAGTGACTGGATAGGCTGCACTCTTAGTGATGTCACTGGTTCCCAGTGGCTGCATAGGCTACACTCTTAGTGATGCCAGTGGCTGCTAGTGACTCAATAGGCTGCACTCTCAGTGGTGTCACTGTTTCCTAGTGACTGGTTATACTGCATTATCAGTGATGTCACTGGTTGCTAGTGACTGGATAGGCTGCACTCTCAGTGGTGTCACTGTTTCCTAGTAACTGGATAGGCTGCATTCTCAATGATGTCACTGGTTCCTAGTAACTGGATAGGCTGCATTCTCAATGATGTCACTGGTTCCTAGTAACTGGATAGGCTGCAATCTCAGTGATGTCACTGGTTTCTAGTAACTGCATATGCAGCATTCTCAGTGATATCACTGGCACCCAGTGACTGGATAGGCTGCGCTCTTAGTGATGTCACTGTTTCCTAGTAACTGGATAGGCTGCATTCTCAATGATGTCACTGTTTCCTAGTAACTGGATAGGCTGCATTCACAATGATGTCACTGTTTCCTAGTAACTGGACAGGCTGCAATCTCAGTGATGTCACTGACTTCTAGTGGAATACTGATGAATTCCACAACATGGCTGCTTCTATTTTATGCACAGTGGACAGTATGTACTTGACTGGCATTCTGGAAAATTAACATAATAAAAGGGTGTGATTTCAATAATAACCTCTAGCATATCTCCCAACATGACCCTCTCCAGGAGGGACATAATGCTCTGCTTCTGGACTTTTCTCTTAATTTAGGATTGCCATCACCTGTGGTGAAGCACCTTTCTTATTAGTTAACCTGTTCAAAAACAGGTGATGGCAATCATACATTAAGAGGAAAGTCCAGAAGCAGAGCATTTTGTCCCTCCTGGCATGGGTCATGTTGGGAGGTATGCCTCTAGGGTAGTGGCACTAGAGACCTCAGATGAGTCTCGTAATGACCTTTGGTGGGATGTATTGATTGATTTTCACACTTGTGGATGTGAGTGTGATTTGTCTAACAGCTGTCATGCATTGATCGTCAGATATACTTGTGCAATGTACCTGCCGTTCTGCATTTCTGTTTGAGCTTCACAGCAACAAATGCACTGTTGGATTAGATTTACCAAGCGGCGGGTTTGACATCAAAAATGAAAACAGTGATCATATAAAATGCAGGGCACACCTGGGTTTGTATTTCATTGCATTGCCGTTTTAAATCTCAGGATCAAAGCTGGCGGGAATCGGAGGCTTACACAATCCACCGCGTAGGATTTCTGAACCTGGATATTTGTGGATATTTAATCTGCTAAAGCACATTACTGATAATGCATAAAATATATACGTACGTCATCCTGGTAATTGCTGAATAAAAATGTTTATATGATTCTTTAAATACCTGCCACTACGTTTTAACTGCAATGACATGTACAGATATTATTTGGTACCACTTATCCCCAGCTAGTGGACATCTGTCACTAATTAGCAGGCAGCAGGGTCACTGTATATCACACCTGGTATATAGAGTCACATGTGCAGATAGCTCTGGGCCTAATGCTGTTTGTGTTGTATACAGATATATATATATATATATATATATATTGGATGACGTCTATATGTTCCTGTGATGCATATATATATATATATATATATATATATATATATATATATATATATATATATATATATATATATATATATATATATATATATATACAATGTCCAACAATAAATGGCACTCCGGAGACACGTTTCAGCTGAAGCAAATTGTATTTAGAAAGGCTAAGCTTTCGGGGTTTGACCCCCTTCCCAACTAGAGTGCCGGCTGCATTGGACTTTGTATATATATATATATATATATATATATATATATATATATATATATATATATATATATATATATATATATATATATATATATTTAGTCCCCATTGCCTGGAGGCAAGATAAATATTAGTAACCCCCCCCCCCAAATAGCTCAATCAGTAATGTGTCTGTCTCCAGTGAGACAGGTCTTGGGTTCTAATACAGGGTGTGAAACTTGCAAAAATGATGTCAGCCACAGAAGCGATAGACTGCTTTCAATTAACTGATTCAAACTCACATGAGAGTTGCCCCTTTGGGAGAAGGAGCCCGGCGGCAGATGACTCCATTGCCTCCCATAGTTACGCCTCTGCATAGAACACTGTCTATTGAAAGGAGACAATGACTTCTCTGCTGGCATCGCCGATACTCTGCCGGGACAGTGTCCGGTTCCTCTTACAATGTATGTTTAATCTGTCTGCATCATCTCCTTATGTGAGTGCCTGTGGCATTGCACAGACAACAATACTGATAAATAGCTAAAACTGCCTGGAGACAATGTACAGTAATGCGCAGTTACCCTGATGCCTTGTAGTCCTGCTCCTCTTGCACAGGCTGGAAGCTTTTTTCATGAAGAATGTAAAACCTGCCGCGCTTTGAAGTCTTATTTTTACAGTAGCTCTAAGGGTGAGTGAGCGGGGCCATCGTGCAGGATGCGGGGCATGAGGAGGGAACCCTGCAGCCAGTAGCGCTACTGCTGAGTTTCCAAAGAAGGATCCGAGCAGGCAGCCTGCAGCTATTAGTTCTACTCCGGAGTTTCCAGGGAGCACTCTGCAGTTTGCGGAGCTTCCGGGAGCATCCTTAAACTGGGTATAGCTAGTGTGAAGGAAAGGAGGGGATACTATACCTTTGCTCTCCAGTAACATCACTAGCCCTCCCTTTTGTGCAGCAGCAGGATCAGGCAGCCATTTTGTGAGCAGGACAGTGTGCAGTGCAGGCAGAGACACAGAAGGATCAGATTTCATTTGCTACCAATGGAGCTTGCCAACCAGAGGGGAGATAGGAGGGGGAGAGAGCAGCAAGTGATCCAGGGATCCCAGCGTCTCCTCCTCCCCATCTGGGTGTCTGGGTCCTGTGTAACCTGTTATCTAATGAGAGCTTTTCTGTCTAGAGACACACACACACACAGTCCTCAAGCGATGGCCATCGGTGTATTCACCATTGATGTTTGTCATTGATGGTGATACTGCAACCAGCCATCGATACTCACAAACTATGTGATGGATGACCATCGATAGTTTTACTTATCGCTGTTCATCCATTTTCTTTGATTGACTTTGATTGATTTGCCCGTGGGACAATCAGGACGTGGGGGCTTCAGGGTTGTCAGGGGGGGGCTATGCAACGTGTCCCAACACCTTAAAAAAAGTTTTGATCAGCACATCAGTTTTGATGTGCCATCGATGGAGGGAAACCATCTGGCAAACGTCAGCCATAAACCATCGATGATTTTGAGTCATGTCCAAGGGTGTAAGTAGTACAGAGGCTCAGTGGGCTACAAACTCCATCTTGTAATAGTATATGGCCAGTAACGTGAGGGGGTGTGAACGTGGCGCATCATGAATATGTAGATCTTACAGGGTGTGGTCTCACTAACTTGGAGATGCAGCTGCACTTTTTGGTCAGGTCCAGGGACCCTCCGGATACCTGTAAGACTACAAACTTACCTTGTATAGACTCACATGCTTAGTGAATGTGGCTGCATGAATACCAGTCCAATTCTCCGAACATTAGCTCTCTAGCCAATGACACATTTATTTCCAGTTCTACAATTACGTTCTCCACTTGCCTTGCAGTATGGCAAGAACCACGGCCATGCTGGGAAACTCCTCCCCAGTCTGGCAGTCCACCCCGGTAGCAGGAATAGGAATACTGTGCAATAGACTATCACTGTGTTACCACCCGCTGCTGTTTGCCTTTTACGTCATTGCTTGTTATATCTGTAGTGTGTTTTCTAGGCAATAGATTGTTAGTTCCGGCACTGTGCCTTCTGTTACAGTGACACAGGTCAGCTGGGAGTTTTAAGCAACATTGAAACACTAGATTTACTGTCTCCAAAAAAGCCAGCCATATCAATTGTAGTTTATGTTCCTGGGTGCAATAATCATACTAAACAAATGTTAATTGCAATTTATCATGAAATGAGAACATACAGTCATTTTCATAATCTGTCACAACTTTTTTTTCGCACACACTCTTTCATCAAACATTTAAAAAAAATGAAATGCATGTTTAGAGTTAATTATAGCGGCTCTAAAGGTGCCCATACACCTACAGATTTATCATCAGATCTGGCTGGTTGGAACAAAAACATGGTTATGGATGAGAGCAAATGACAGTTGACCATTTGCTTGGAAATGCTGGAAAACTGTCAAACTGTCATTCAGATATTACAGATGGAGCCGGCCTTAGTGTTGCTGGCGATCCATCTGACTGAGACGCACGTGCGCCTCAGTATCCGGGCGGCAGGGCGGCGAGGCGGACGCAATACTGTCCGCCTCCCGCTCGAGGGGGCTGGGGGGACCCGAGGGCACTGCGGGGGGGTGCGGTCGCCCGGTGTGGGCACCGGGCAACCGAGGGCAGCACCATCGGAAGGGGACGCGCGCGCACCTCGTGCGCGCGCGTCCCCTTCCGGCATACAGATGGCGCGGGGCAGGGGATGGCGGCTGGCGTCGCCATCGCCATCCCCTGCAAAGATGAATCCCGCTACATCTGTACCAGGTGTTTGTTCCAACCAGCCAGATCTGAATATAATGGGCCCCATACATCAGCAATCACAATTTATGAATTTCCAGATACAGGGATTTTTTGGCCAGATAAATGGATTTTACAATCTATCTGACTTTGCCCCCACATTACAGATTTATTTCAGTGATCGGCAGATTTTTCCATCTAAAGATTGCATCTTCATATCTGGAAATTGCCCCAATCGATTGTCATTTCAGCTGTTCATAATGTAAATAGATGAAGAAGACGAATTGGGAATGCCCACACATATAAAAAAGATCTGCAGATAATACCAGATTATTAAACATGTTTAAAAACCTGATTAAGCAATCGATTGGCGATTTTGATTGGGATTGCCAAAGGGGGGAGCCCACACATCTAAAATTAATTGTGGCAATCATCTCATTATCTGAAAATTGTCACAATTAATTGCTGATGTATGGGGCCCTTAAGTCTGTAGGTGTATGGCCACCTTAAGGGTCCAACATAGGGCACAGTGAACATAAATATGTATATTAGTTATTTTACCATTTACATACATATATACATGTACAAACCTCCCAGTACAGCAGAATACGTTTCATTACACAAAGCCAAACTGGCCAATGGTAATGCCCGATATAATGTACTTGTGTGTATAATGACTTACGGGTAAGTTTCCAACAGCTTCTAAAATTGTTAAGATGTAATGTTGCCCCAAGCAACCAATGAGATTGTGTCTATCATTTATCTATTGCATCTTAGAAAAACAAAGACAGAATCTGATAAGGCGACAGTGTCTTTTAATTTTTTAAAGTGTTAGTAAATTTACCTCATACTGAGATATTTATCGTTCAAAAAAGTGGGGAAGTTTCCCACAGAGAAGAACAGAGTCTACTTATCATTGTATACGGTGGTAGTTCCTATACAGTAAGGTCTGCCGTTTCCTGTAAAGCAATCGGGAAATGCGCCGTTTGGTCCTCCAACGTTGGGACTAATAAATATATACTGTATATGAAACCTTTCAGTGTTTAAATTGGACTCTGTTATGTGGCACGTCTCACATTTTATTTACTTTCCCTGCGACACTGGCATTCCTCCTAAGTCATGTCACCGAGAATGCCAAAAGCAATTTTAACAACGGTGCCCTTTCCCCGCCACCCACGTGGATGGTAGGAAATGTTACTTATGACATGAAGAGTGTCACTTGCGCTTTCTTATTAAGTCAGTGGGATTTGGCTTTTGTATCACTTTGCGCTGTAGATGTAGAGGAAGAGCATTTGTCTGATGTTACTTCCACTGTAAATGCTTCAAAATTGCATCTTCTTCACTTCCCCGCAGATGAAAATAACATGTTCTCCCATTCCGGATGGGACTGGAAATTGTAAGTCTGCGGATCCGACACTCTCCATGCAAAACTTTCTTCACACCTGTTTAAGAGAAACCAGCGTAATTCTCCAAACTTTTCCTCCACCCACTGGTGTAACTAGAAAGTTTGTGCTCCCCCTGCCAAAAAAGTTTTTGTCGCCAGCCCCCCCTCTCCAATAAATGAATGCATTTTCTATTGATTCTGCAGCACTCCTGCTGCCCCCGACTGGACTCCGGAGGGTATGTATCCAAAAAATGGGTACATTTTTTGTGGTATGGGCACTCCTGGAACTCAGGGGCCCTTGTGCACTGCGCCCGTTATAAATACTCCCCTGGTTACATGCTCTGTGCCACGAGGTTACTAACTCATTGCCATGGGGTTTCTTGCCATCAGGGAGTTAAATGCTCGTTGCCAGGGGGTTACTGTTCAGAGCACACTAGTGCTCCCGGAATCCGCTCTTCCTTCCCCTGACAGACCCCAGACCCCCGCCGATGGGGGGTGCTGTGGGTACAGCTTTCCTGGGCCCCGGCCTCTGGAGGGGCCCTGGCAGCTGCCCACAGTGACACCCCCACCCCCTCACACCGCCTTCCCCACCTGGCGGCCCCCCAGCCAGGCATGCACAATACATAGTGCAGCCTGCTGAGTGCCGAGCCTAGGACACAGAGGGGCTCGGCGCTATGCAGGTTGCACTGTGCCTGTGTTGTGCACTGTTCACCAAGAGCGTGGTCAGCTGAGGTGAGTTCCGGGAGCGGAGCGGGGGGGCCCGAACTGAAGGTCAGTCACGAGCCCCAAAATTACTAGTGGCGGCCCTGTTAAGAGGTCTAGTAGGACCTCCAGCATTTCCTAGAAGGTGGAGGCCATTTTTGGAAGGACATTTTTTGGAGATTCCATTTTTGTCCTGCGGTGGCATTTTTACACCAATGTCCATCCCATCCCAACCACATTCACCTTGTTCAGTATTTGTCTGTGAAATGTCACATTTTGGGGACCATTAATCAACTATAAAACTTATTGTGTATCTGGCGTTCCAGCCAATCAGCTTCCAGCTATCATTTATCAAACACATGACAGTTGGGAGCTGATTAGCTAAAGCACCGTTCATCATACATAACCAGTTCTATCATACACACAGGGAGATTTATCACTCTTTAATAAATGTGCCCCTTCGACTGGTGGGAAATGTAATGCAAGTCTTCCCGGTCCTACCCCAGGAGCACCAGGCGGCAGACTGCAGTAACCATCACCTTCCCTGCCCTAGTCATAGACCTCACGAAACGCGTATTTACAAATACACCGGAGATCATATAACAGGCAGCAACAATTAATAATTAAAGATAAGATGCGGAATGTAATGAGTAAGACATTAGGGGGTAACACACACAGATAGCTTGTGCTTTATGCTCCCGATATCAGTCATAAAATATTCCATCTCAAGCTGACATTGTCAGCAAATAAATGTATTCTTTTAAAACACACGCAGATTAAGTTATATATATATATATATATATATATATATATATATATATATATATATATATATATATAGAGAAACCTTGGGGGAGCAAGCACTCATTACATTTGGTGTTATAGTGGGTGCAAATCAGCCTGAAGTATTTGTAGAAAAACAGAATATCCAAAGGATATAAATGGCAGCACTCCTGGTAATACTTGTAAAAAAGGGTTTTTATTTCACATGTCACCTGACATGAAGTTTAGCATATAATGCTGGGGTACATCTGCAACTGATGGAATAAGCAGGTACAATAAGACATGGGTCTCAATTCAATGAATGGAACATATTCACCATTATGGCAGTCAACGGAGCCCGTTTCGGCTTATCCAGCCTTCATCCTGGACTGACCCACACTAAATCAGTGTCCCAGAATCGTATATATAGCCAACAACAATTAGGTTAATTCACACCACACTGTGTAATTTACTCGGGCCAATTGTGCTGCTCCGTTACCATGCATATACATATTACCACCCACCGGATCTCCAAATATGGAGTATCCGGTTTTCATCCAATCAAAGAGTGCAGGACGTACACACCTCCGTACGTGTCACGGAGTTCAGTCTGAATGACAGGGGCGTGCGTCCGATGCGTCCTAGCGTCATCGCGCATCCGCCCAGTCAGCTAGAAGCCGGGACAGCCTCCGTGATTAAGAAGGTTACTCCTCCCATCCGGCCGTGTCCTCCTGACGTACTATCAGTACAACTAAGCAACGTTGCCCTGGTAACCCGCTGCCGCCAATGTACGCTGCAATAAGCAAAGCCATCGGGGCCGAGTTGTGTCAGGTATATACTTGCTGCAGGAAGACAACGGTTCAAGTACATATCGAATAGCTATAGCCTGGTATCTCGTCACAACAGTCAGTCAACACCAACCAGTGTCGACCACCGTGCCGAGCCTCATCAGGAATTGGGACCGCGGTCTGTAACCCTTAGGGACCACCTCAGGATCCTTTAAAGTGAGAGTCAAGTGTACATAAAGAAGGGTAGGGGTAATTTAGGTGGCATATGTATTACAATAGCTAAGGAGTCACACAATCTATGACCACGAAAATGAACATACATATAAATAATCAAGTGCAAACCAAAAAAAAGAGAAAAAATAGAGAACAATCAGCAGAATTCACTGGATATATTTCAAAAAATTATATATATATCTCTGTATGGAAGCATTGTATCTCATCGCCATAGCTCTTGAAAGAGAGACAAAAAATGTATGACAGCCAACTTGTGCCACATCATTTGCTCACCAAATAGGTGATGTCTTTCACTCAGGGGCAATAATTTTAGACTGAGGATCATCTATTGTATGAGAGTCAGTGGAGGGACTATAAGAAGGATGACAATGGGAACTCTTCATTTAGGCCAAGTGGTGATAGGGATGCAAGTTTCTTTATCCATTGGCATTCTCTTTGGAGAAGAATTTTATGTCTATCACCCCCCCTCCGCAACGGCGGTATATGATCTACCGGGATGTAGAAAAAATCACGTAGAGAGTGTCCTGCTTCATGGTAATGACGGGCCACTGGTGGGGTGGCCTGGTCAATACTGGTTAAGGCTTTTTTAATTGAGGACCTATGCATGGAGATCCTCTCCTTGACCATTCTAATGGTCTTACCGATGTAGATCTTCTTGCACGGGCATACAATGGCGTAAATAACGAACTTGGATTCACAATTCAACCGGTGAAATATTTTATATTGTACACCCGTATTTGGATGTGTAAAATGTGCTCCCGTGATGACAAAGGGACAGTTCGCACAACCAGTACATTTGTATGATCCGGTTGGTCTTCTTAGCCATGTATTATTAGAACTCACCGAAGGGCTAATGTCGGAATATGTGATCCGCTGTTTGAGATTAGGACTGCGTCTGAAACTAAAGAGCGGTAACTGGGTACAGTCAGGTCCAATGACTGGGTCTGTACTTATGATGTGCCAGTATTTGGTAACTGCCGCTTTGATCAATTTAGATTTTGTAGAATAGGTTGTTGGGAACACAACTCTGTTAACATTTTTTGGATTGGACCCAGGGTGTAATAAAGTCTCTCTGTCAAGGTCCAAACACTTTTCTACAGCCGCCGACACTTCCATCTCATTGTACCCACGGTCTAAAAAATTTTTAGCCATCAGTTGCAGGTCTTTCTGAAGATCATCTCTCTCGGATGTGATCCGGGTTACTCGAACAAGTTGGGAGAAGGGTAAACCCCTCTTGAGGGGTGCCGGGTGAAAACTTGAAAAATCCAATAAAGTATTTTTGTCCGTCTTTTTTGTAAACACTTTTGTTACAAATTTATCATCTTGTACTGACACCGTCACATCGAGGAAGTCCATTGTCATGGGGTGCCAGTTATATGTAAAACGGATTCGTCCTGGGATGTTGTTTAGAAATTCGACAAATTGTTGCAAAAGGGAGTGGCTACCCGACCAAATCAAAAATAAATCGTCAATATACCTGCAATAAAAAATTATGAATTTGGAAAAGATGGGATTTGACATAATATGTTGCCTTTCGTAACTGTACATAAATAAATTAGCGTAAGATGGGGCCATATTGGACCCCATCGCTGTCCCAGATAGCTGCAAATAAAAAGCGTTGTTAAACATAAAGTAATTTTTCCGTAAAATGATATTCATAAGCAAAATCAGGTAATCAATGGGGGGGCCCATATAGTGTGGGCTTTCAGTTAAAATGGTCCGTACGGCAGCTGTACCTTCCTCGTTGGAGATGTTAGTGTACAGACTGCCGACGTCCATTGTAACTAGGAGGCTGTTTTTGGGGGGTTTTCCCACTCTTTTTAGTTTAAGGAGAAAATCAGTTGTATCACGAGTAAAATATGGTGTTTCAACCACTACCGGCTGTAAATGAAAATCTACATATTGCGACAGTGGTTGACCCAGTGACCCCCTAGCAGAGATAATAGGTCTGCCTGGGGGTACCACTGGGTCTTTATGAATCTTTGGCAATATGTAGATTAAAGGGATTTTTGGAAAATCCTGCGTAAGGAATTTACTGGTGTCTTCATATATATGGTAGGAAAAATGTAAAGTGTGCTACTTTCACCTCAGTGAACAATTGTTTTTACATAATTACAACTGTTGATAAAAAAAAAAAATTAAAATTTAAAATAATTCGAAATTCAGCATATCAGACACAGTGATTTTCAATCCGTTTCATAAAAACATGGGAACAGACCCGACGCGTTTCGTCACTGAAGTGACTTCATCAGGGGTACTGGTTATATATATATATATATATATATATATATATATATATATATATATATATATATATATATATTAATGACATTTATATTTATTTTATTTATTTATTTACAGTTTGTTATTGTTTCTGATGCTTGGAATATACATAAAACAAAGAGCGGGATCTAATGCCATCCAAGATGGCGGTCGAACATTTTTTTATTTGGAGCAATCATTTACAAGGCATGGTGCAAAAAAAAAACTGGAAAAAATCATGAAAAACTAAAGTCACCCTTTTCATGTGTCAATCATTGCAGATGAGAACATGAGAGAGCATGAGAGAGCTCTGTCACCTCAAACCTCCTCTGTTGTTATTTATTTTGTCTGTGTAAACCCATTCATCTACCTAAAGTATGTCCTACCCCGATAGGAGGATTCCTGTGAATACAGCAGTGCAGGTGCACTGTCATATATAGGGCACGGTATAACGACATTGAGGTGTCCACGCCAAGTAGCATCTACTGCCAAAAAAGATATCCTTGTTCCGAAGCGTCCTGAAGTTCAGTGTTCTGTAACTAGCGCCCTAACACTAATCCCCAATAATTCTCTGTAAATGCGAAACCCAGAATAAGTAGTGGTAGAGCTGCGACTTACAAGTTTTTGTTTACTTGTCCATCTGTCTAATTTGTTACTTGAGTCTATTAATGTGTGGTAGCGAGGCTCAGAACCAACAATATACAGTATACTGTACGCATGTATGCCGTCTTGATATGACCGCTGCAGTTGGTTGTATATTGATCTGCCAGGATAGATACGATATCCCGCTGCTCAGGATGCCGGGGGTCCGAAGAGCGACTCTGGTATCCCGATACATAGAATACCGGCAGAAACCTAACCCTGTCCCCCTACCACCCCAAACCTTCCTTAAAGCAGCCTAAACCTCACTCACAGCCTGACTGTAATCTTCCCCTGCAGCCTAACCCTAACCCTCCCTCCCTGTATGACTCTAACCTTCCCCACTAGTGTCTACATTTTACCCCTGTACCCCTCCACCTAAACCTAACCCCCTGCCCCACAGCCTAATCCTAAACTCTAACTCCTTGCTGCACAGCCTAAATCTACCCCCCCCCTCCACACACACACACACACACACACACACACATACATTAGTGCCAAAACCTAACCCACCCCTTCCCCGGCCTAACCATAACCCACCCCAGCAGACTGACATCCGGAAGATGTTCCGGCATCGTCATTTTGATGACTTCTAAGTTCCTGCTCTGGTATTCTGGCAGCTGTTGGCATACCAACGCCAATAAACTGAAAGCCGGCATCCTGACCAGCAGTATACCCACCACATCCCAATCGGACCACAGTATAACAGCACACACGGTAAGAAGCTGGGGTAGTGTATGTGTGTGTGTGTGTGTGTGTCTGTTACCATAGATTCTCTTACAAACTTGTCCCATCAAGCAGTGGTGCAACTTGTGAGTGTTTGGCCCAGGGGCAAAAATATAGTTTTGGCCCCGGTTGTGGCATACACAACGGTTGTCCACTGAGGAGTAAGTAGCCATTGGTTGAACCCAAAGCAAAAAAATCTAAATGGCTCCACTGTGCTGGTTTATGCCCATGTCTACAAGAACAAAATGGTGCCTCTCCATCTTTCCTCTTACCTCTGGGCCCACGCCAGCTGAGTGATCACCGATTTAAACACCTAGATGCAAAGCAGAACGAATAGTTCACTTTGCCAGGTGGATTCATTGAATTTGAACTCCAAATGTTTTTTTTTACTTCTCAGTCACGCATGCAAACCTCGGTGCCCAAAATTCTCTGCAAAACAACTATTGTGGTGCCAAATTACAGATAATGACAGCAACACTTTTAGAGAAAAATGTATTTTTATTCACTTAATTGCTTCTATTCTTCTCACTGTTTGTGAAGTCCGGAAGCTGCTGTTATCAGGTCAGGCAGGGCTGGACTTCGGAGACAAAATGGCAGCACGCTCTGTCATGTGACAGCTGCTAGCACAAATGTCAGATGTAATGACAGCCGGCTGTGACAGGCCACTCTAACGGCGGATAAGATAGAATAAATGGGATTTAGGTGAAAGCATAGTGGGAACAATCCGCATAAGTGTGTTCATTATATGTCCAGCTTGCTGTGCATTCAGAATGTCAGCATTCAAATTGTGTGATTTTATGGTCATGGTAAGGCACACCTCCGCAATAGGAAGCCGCGTGGTCGGAGTGCCAACTGAGAGCCTGTCAACCATGTCAACATTCTGAATGCCGGCATGTGCTACCACACCATCTATATATATATATATATATATATATATATATATATATATATATATATATATATATATATATATATATATATACAGTATATACATAATGTGCCTTTATGACTGCACTGTATATGGTATTGATCACATATGTCACATAGCCTAACAAGCAGACATTGGAATGGGTAGGCTATTGATGGATTGCATGGTGGCGGTGGTGCGGAAAATGAGGGTCTCATTGTCTCCTGCGGTTAACAGACAGTAGTAATGGAATCAAATCAGTCCCTGACCTCATCATCGGAATCTCCCATTGACGGAAAGAGCGAGGAGACAGGATGGTCAATAACAGATTGTTAGCACTGGACATGGAAATAAATGTCATCTTTTTTAGGGATAGTATTAGATATTATGATGTACAATCAATTTAGAGGTAAATGTAAGGACTCTACAATTTCCAGGTGTCTGCGGTAGGGATTGATGTGTACATCGGCCTACTGGATAATCTACAAATGTTATGTTAGCTCCATCTATGATTCATAAATACATCGGACACTAATGGTGAGTACACACTGTACTTTTTGCCTTCCGATGTTGATGATATAGTCAACATCAGATCGGAATCGGATGCAGATCGCATGGCTTTTAACCCTTCAGATCCCGATCCGATTCCGATGCGCGTTCACGTATCGCAAGGCAGAAAGTCTTGTCTGCCATGACTATATAGTGCAGATCTGCACTAAATAGTCAGACTTGTATGCAAATCGGATGTGCCTTCAGATACTATCCACGATCTGATCTGATTGTGGATAGTAGCTGAAGGCACATCTGACCGTGTGTACACACCATAAGACTTCCATCTATTGAAGGGTGGAAACGCAGGTGTTTTAGCACAAATTTCATTATATTATTATTATTATTATGATTATTATTATAAATAAATAATTGGTGCTGGGTAGTTTGGGGTCTGGTGGGGGGAGCTATTGCCACACAATTGCCGGGAACTGCAGATATTTGTCTGCTGTCCCGTTGTGCTTGCCCCTATTTAAAATTAAGGACACTGCAGGAGGCGGCGACCCTCTTGGGAGAGACATTTTTCATGGGGGGGGGGGACTGACAGTTAGCAGAACTCATGACAATGAGCAGGGCATCTTGAATGGGGGCAAGTGCAATGGGACTGCAGACCAATGGAGGCAATGGCAGTGGTGGCAAAATCTCCTGACAAGGAGCAGGTACAGTACCATGGCACCTGAAATTTTATTTATAGTTACTATACTGGTTGGGGACAGGTAGCCATCTTAGCGTGGCATTAACTGCCACGTGTTAGTCAACTCTCTTCTTAACTATTCACCCGATAGGTGGCGGCCTTCACTCTATGTTGCAAGGCTGCCAACCATCCAGATCTTCGATAGTGTCTTCTGGGCTCTTCACCTTTTGGGTGGCGGTCTATAAGCTCTTTTGCATGATGGCCAACCATCCAGAACTTCGATAGCATCTTCAGGGCTCTTCACTTGGTGGGTGGCAGCCTTTAAACTCTTTCCATGGCCTCTGCCCATCTAGGATATCCATGCCATCTTGTATATTCAGGAGATCTTCATCGCTCCTCCTCTGCCGTCGTACTGCCTCTCTGAGCTTGCGCAGACTAATATTAGATGGTGCAAGGGGGCAGGGCAATGACATGAAAAGCCATGATTGGCACGCCTTAGGCCATCTTGGATTTTCAAAAATTCTTCCATTCTCACCCTCAGCTCACACGAAAGAGCACTAGCAGACACTGAGATAAGACACGCCTCAGATGGTTTCTCCAAGGGCATGTGGAACTACATTTTGATCTATTCATATAGAGCTGGCATTCCTGGTATTGATCCTTGGGGCACACTGGCAGTGAAGGTTTTTGGGGTATCCATGCTCCAACACAGATGATTAAATGAAAATAACTGAGGTAAAAATTGAGTCACCTGTGTTCATCTTGGATATCACTGGGGCCTTAGCTGTTGGTGGGGCTGGGAATGCCTGATATTGAGTATATCATATAGCACATGTGACACTTTTCCCATATATGAATTGGGTCCTTGTATGGCTTATATACACCACAGTGTAACCTCTGTAGTGCGCCCAACATGGCTGCCTCACCTAGTATGCTCGTGGAAGTTATGAAAAATACTGGCTGTTGTGCTAGGACCCTACTACAAGTATTACGATGCAGAAAACCACCACATTTTGTGTAATCTACTCTAGGTGTGACCTATTCCACCAAGGGTAATCCTACATAGTGCACCCAAGATGGCTGCCTCACCTGGTATGCTCGTGGCAGGGATGAAAAATACTGTCTGTTGTGCTAGGACCCTACTACAAGCATTAGGATGCAGCAGACCAACACATTTTGTAAGTGGCAGCTCTTACCTCGTCAGAGGAGAGGGGCGGCCGAGATGCTGCTCCCCCCCCCCCTCCCCACAGGTCCCTGCTACCACCTCCATCTTCTTGTCTCAATCACTGTTGCTGGACCAGCACATGCGCAGTTGCCTCTTCGGTACCGCACATGCGCTGGCCCCAAGCCTCTATGGGGCTGCTTCGGGAGCAGACCCGTAGAATTGTATTGACGGTCCTGGGTCCGGCACATGCACAGTATTGTCCGCGGTACTGTGCATGAGCAAAACCCATTTTTAGGGGCATGCCGGAGGGAGGGAACACCTCCCAATGGGACTGCCTTGAGTGACTGGCAGGTCGGTATTCCATCTGGATCTGGCTTCACACAGTGGCGGATTTTACTTGGGGGGCTTCAGCCCATAGGTAAAAACCGACACTGCATTTTGTGTAATCTACTCTAGGTGCGACCTATTCCACCAAGGGTCATCCTACATAGTGCCCCCAAGATGGCTGCCTCACCTGGTTGGCTGCCTCACCTGGTACCTTTTTTTTCTAATTTTTTTTGTGTTGTTTTTTACTTGTAATACAAAATGTGTTGTTGTTTTTTTTTTGTTGTTTTTTCATTTTCAGTTCTTTGAGGCCTGCTGAAGAATAGAGCTATGTAAATAAAATGATTATTATTTTTATAATATATATATATATATATATATATATATATATATATATATATATATATATATTTTTATATATATTATTATTATTATAGTTAGATAGGATGAACTAGATGGACAAAGTCTTTTTTCAGCCTTAATTACTTTGTTACTACTACTACTAATAATTTTCAATTATTATTAATGAATAAATATTATGTTTGCAGCTCAAAAAGAAAAGAAAATGTTTCTATTATCAGGCTTATGTCAACAATGTGTTACATGTTCTATTACACATAAAACACACACACACACACACACACACACACACACACACACACACACACACACACACAAACACCCACATTGCAGTGTTGTGGAATCCTTTGACACTGTATGCATAAATCATGTTACTAATAATAATTCCAATAACAATAGTACATCTATGAGCTGAAGGATACAGTATTCATTAAGAGAGACAGTGCTTAGTACCACTCTATGTTACTGCAAGTTGCTTTATCCCCAAGGCTGAACCCAAGCTTAAAAAGCAGGATTTTTATTGCTTGGTGTTGACTGAAAGTCACATATCTCTAATCCTATTTCCATAATTATTCCTCAATCCTGTAGACACAAAGGTAATCCTTTGTCTCAGCTAATATATTTCATTTTCATGACTCCACTCATTTTTTTTTTTTTTTCTATCCCGGCTTCTTAATAGGAAAAAAGAAAAATAACCTCAGATGAGCAAAGTCTTCAGAATCGTCTCCAGAAACGGCAAAAGCAAGGGGCGATATTTAACCCTTTTAAGTGCCAACGTTGCCATCAGAGATCCTCAAAATATTACTGTTAAAAATTGCCGGCTCCGGTCACAGCGACTGTTCTCTTTTTGGGTGCGATATTTAACTAAACTTCAATGAATGGACTCGGCTGTATTTGCATATTTTTTTTATATACTAAAAGAGCAGTCACTGTGAGCACCACTGGCATTTTTAGCGGATATTTTCAGGAGCGCTCACAGCAATGCTTGCACTCAAAGGGTTAATAACACTATAACCGTTCGTACGTAGGGTATCGGGTGCTTTGTGCCAGCTAAGTGTTTACTTTCTTTAAAGCCACCAAACTAATGCATTTTGATAACTAACTTAATAAGAGGCCCAGCAGCTATTGACCCACTTTATTTTTATTTTTTTTAAGAACGTTTAAGAAAATCAATATTTACTTCCATGACCTCCGTTTACTAATTGAATGATTTTGTGGCATTAGGTGGAACCCCAGAGCTTTGTTGGCTGATATGGAAGTAATGCTTGTAAATGAATGAGATACTGTATCTGGTGTATTAGTCTAGAGGTCTTAGAGGATTAGTCTAAAGTGAAGCGCTGGGTGGTCTTGCGGGCATTCTTTCCTATCTTGTAGCCTAAAATGAAGCCCTATTCTTGCACACATTCAATTTTGTGGAGGTTTGGTATAACGGCCCAACAGTCGGGATTCCGGCGGTTAGCATACTGACATCGGAATCCCGACTGCCGGTACTCCAACAGGGAGGTGAGCACATTGAAGCCCCTTGCGGGATCCTAAATGCGAGGCATTTAACGGTCAGTATACCGTCATTGGAATTATAACTGTCAGCAGGTCATCCGGCAGCCATTTTGTGGGTGGCAACAATATTCACTAAGAATTAGTAACATCATTGAGGCAAGAGGCACAAATGCCTCATGCCTATCTTGGGTGGCTAGCTCCTGGTGATTTTATTCAATGCGCATAATGACCCTACTTTGTGCATTGGAAGAATCAATCAACAGGGCAGGATCTGTGATTTTATAGCTGTCTAACTGACTGGAATTTCAGCTTTTTGAACTGTATCTGATCCACTTAAGATATATCTTGAAGATTGTATTACCGGTTTAGCAGAGTTTCTGCAGAATATTATGTAGATAGTGAATTATGCATGCCACACTCGATCATATTAATTTTGGGGCCTGCTGACCAGGGCCGATGCTAGGGTGTGCGGTGCCCTCCTGCAAAATGTATCTTTTGTGCCCTCCCTCACCTAAAGGGACAGCACCCACAAATAAAGGGTATCGTTTCATAAGGTATGGGCATAGCCCGATTTAATTACTCCATACAGTAGCACAATCTTATTTACATAGTAGCGTCCCTTGTACACAAAGAGGGAGATGGGCAGCCATATGCTTGGCAGAGAGAGGGGGGACATACGTGGGGATAGATGCTGAGGAGAGAGGGGGGCAGATGCTGGGTAAAAGAGAGGTGGAAGATGTGGGAAGAGGGGGGCAGATGGTGAGGAGATGGGGATAAAGGCAATGGAGATACAAATAGGGGGAAAGATGATGGGCAGAAAGATGGGGGTACAGATGATGGGCAGAAAGATGGGGGTACAGATGATGGGCAGAAAGAGATAGAGGGAAAATGTGATGGGCAATGAGAGGACGGAGAGATGATGGGCAGGGAGAGGGGCAGTTACTGGGAAGGGAAAAGGGGACAGATGGGCATATGCTGGGCAGAGAGTGGGACAGATGTGGGGAGAAAGGGGCAGATGCTGTGGAGAGATTGGGGGAACAGATGCTGGGTAGAGAGAATGGGGGAGAGGATGGCAGATGCTGAACAGAGAGGGGTTGGGGACAAATGATAGTCAGTGATAGGGGAGGCAGATGATGGGCAGGCTGAGGGGGTACAAATGCTGGGCAGAGAGAGAATGGGAGATGTGCTGGGCAGAGAGAGGGGGAGATATGGTGGGCAAGGAGAGGCAGACAGATGGTTGGCAGGGAAAGTGGGGACAGATGGAGGGTAAGGAGAGGGGTACAGATGGTGGGCAGGGAAAGTGGGGACAGATGGTGGGCAAAGAGAGAGGGACAGATGCTGGGCAGGTAAAGGGGAAAGATGCTGGGAAGGGAGAGGGGGTACAGATGCTGTGTAGATAGGGTAGTACAGATGTGGGGAGAGGGGGCAGAGAGGAATGGGGGACAGATAATAAGCAGGGGCAGGGATAGATATGCTGGGCAGGGAGAGGGGGCAGATGGTTGGTAGGGAGAGGGGGGGGATATGGTTGGCAGGGAGAGGGGGGCATATGGTGGGCAGGGAGAGGGGGGACAGATGGTGGACAGGGAGAGGGGGGACAGATGGTGGGCAGGGAGAGGGGGGGCAGATGGTGGACAAGGAGAGGGGGACAAATGGTGGGCAGAGAGGGGGACAGATGCTGGACAGGGAGAGGGGAGGACAGATTGTGGGCAGGGAGAGGGGAGGACAGATGGTGGGCAGGGAGAGGTGGCAGATGGTGGGCAGGGAGAGGGGGGGACAGATGGTGGGCAGGGAGAGGGGGGACAGATGGTGGGCAGGGAGAGCGGGGACAGATGGTGGGTAGGGAGAGGTGGCAGATGGTGGGCAGGGAGATGGGGGGCAGTCAATGGGCAGTGAGGGGGGCAGATTATGGGCATGGGAGGGGGACAGATTCTGGGCAGGGAGAGGGGGACAGATGCTGGTCAGAGTAGGAGACAGATGCTGGACAGGGAGGGGGGTAAGAGAGAGATAGAGAGTGAAGCTGCAGGGAGAGGCAGGAACACCCCGGAGATACAGAGACAGTGGAGGCAGGGTGCATAGCACATACTCACAGTCAGACAGTCAGGTCCATGCTGTGAGATGTTCTCCTTTTGTGCTCCTGTGATCAGAGAGGAGCTCCTCCAATCAGGGGCACCTCTATTCAGCATGTGCCTAGCACCTCCAATCACAGCTCGTCACATGCTGTCCTGGCCCTGTCTGAGATGAGGAGGGAGGGACTCGGCACCGCAGTGAGGAAGGTGCAGAGACTTCCCCTGCTGCTGCTGCTGCTAACCCTCTGATGTAAGTGCTCCCAAGTCCAATCCCTCCTGCTGCTGATCTCATCAGTCTCCCCTCTGCTGTCGGTGCCTCTGCCTGTCATACACTGACAGGTGCAGCAGCAGCCGGCAGCACCACACATGTCACCAGCAGAGTAGCAGAGCAGGGAGAGCGTCTATACAGCCCGGCGCCTCCCTGCTTTGCAGGCTCTGCTGAGCGGGTAGCGCCAGCCCTGCTGCTGGCCCTTTAAAACCTGGCATGCACATGGTCTATAACCATTTTGCGGCTTTATAAAATTCCTGTTCTGCAAAGAAATGTTTTTCACGGTACTATTAGTGCAACGACAAATTCAATAGAACTCAAAAAAGACTAAAATCTAAATTCTTGACGCTGTAACGGAAGAATAAATCCAACACATATAGGAACACATTGAAAGGCTTTTGCTTTTTCACGCGTCTAGTTAACTTTTTTTTTTATTATCGTTGTTTAAGGGTTGATGCCTCACTATTAGATTCTACTAAGATCATCAGATGTGTTTAGAATTGCAGGCTGCCTCGGGGCAGGAATATAACAAGGCCAAAATTCAGAGGGAACAAGATCAATATTTAAAGCCTGAGCATTCGGAAGCCTTCTGCCGTTTCTAAAGAGACGTTCTAGGGAAATGTTTGACGCTTCCTAATGGTGGCTCGGTCCTCAAATCACAGTGAAAGCCAGAGATTGCTCAAATTGCAGCCACAGGCTCACCTCTTTAGCAACAATGCCCCAATTAATCTTAGACGGAATAATTACTTATTTATGAAGTAAAATAATTATGATTTTCAATTATTTTTCAATCGTCCTATATATTATTTTTTTAATGAGGTGATTTAAAAAAAAAAAATTGTAACTTTAATTAATTCACCAAAAATAAAATAATATAATGTGGAATTTGTATTATGCCAATTATAATGATGATTTTTTTTTTATGATATAGATAATTGTTATGTTACAAAACCAACAGTTTCATTTTATTGGCTCTATTATTCGCTTTGATGTTTTGTTTCTATTGTTACCTAACATAAAAGCAGACCTAGCATCCGTCCATTAAAAGATATGATTATTAAAATATTGTAGGTTGAATGATTTAGTGTTTCTTACCATCTTGTTTTGTTTATGTTTTTGTTTTATTTTATTTTCAATTCACTGTAACTCCATGTAAACAAACAATGAGCAGATTGTGATAACTAATTAAAAAAAACAACAACACACACAATAAAAATGATGTTGACAAATGGTAAAAACTGGAAGATTATATATATATATATATATATATATATATATATATAGATCAGGGGCGCTGGAACGTTTTTAGGTTGGGGGGGGCAAGATATAATCTCATTTTGGCGCCCCCTAAATTGCTATATGTTACCCCCAGGCACTATACACACTGGCAGCGGCATATAAACGTGGGCATTATACACAGGGCAGCGGCATATATGCATGGGCATTATACACAGGGCAGCGGCATATATGCGTGGGATGGGCATTATACACAGGGCAGCGGCATATATGCGTGGGCATTATACACAAGGCAGCGGCATTTACGCATGGGCATTATACACAGGGCAGCGGCATATACACGTGGGCATTATACACCAGGGGGATTGAGGGGACTGTCACTGCTGGAGCTAGAGCAGGAGTGCTGCAATGCTGAGAGCCTGCTGACACATGCATTCAGTTCTAGCAGCAGGGAAAGTACACTTTGTACTTCTACGGAGCGGCAGACGGGCAAATGATGAATGGGGCAAAGAGGGTCTTTTCCGGGAGTCCCTGAGGCTCCAGCCACACATCAGGGTAGGGACAGGGAATTCAACGTGGGCTCCTAGCTTTAGCACAGCGAGACGTTGGTGGCAGGGAGTGGAGCGTGGGACACCAGTCAGGGGCCCTTGTAAGGGAGAGTACCTGTATCCTGGACCAAGGTGCAGGCTCCTGCCCGTCTCGACTGGTCCTCCGGCCGTCGGTCAGGCTGGCGCTGGCTTCCTCTCCTGTGCAGGGGCGTTCTAGTGTGGGCGCTGCTATTGCAGCGTTGCCGCACTCAGATGCGCCGCTTCTGCTCTGGGCTGCTTCAAGTGTGGAGGGTCTCTACGCCGGCGTGTCCCTCCTTCCTCTTCGGCTCCTGCCGCCGCTTCCCCGGAGCTCTGCTGCCGTCCTCAGCACGGCGGCGTCTTCCCCCGTCCTGGGCTGCCTACTCACGCCCTCCGTCTTCACCTCCGCGCACTCGCTCCTTCCGCTTCGCTCTCCTCTCCTCTGGCGCCGCCCAGCCCTCCTCTCATTGGCTCCTTCCTCCTGTCCCTCAAACTGAGGGCTCCTTTTCGCGCCCTCTGCTGCCCGTCATTAACCCCTCGAGTGCAGCGTCAGGGTTCTTTCACGCTGCGGGTGCCACACTAGCACCAGGGGGAAGAGGCGGGGGTGACAATTACTGGATGTAGCGGGGCTGCGATTAATCAGTAATATAGGCGGACGGGCGGGAGGCTGGATCAAGCTTAATCAGCCCACCGCCCGCCCGCCTATATTACTGATTAATCAGCCGCCCGCCCGCACAGCTGCTTTAGCGCCTCAGTAATTTTGGGGGGGGCAAGCTGCCCCCTCGCCCCCCCCATTCCGGCGCCTATGATATAGATATATATCTATATACATATATCTATCTATACAAAAAGAAACACAGGAGGAGCGCTCCATAGTGTAAAACCAGATATGATTTAATAGATATAAAATATCCACGGTACAGTCAATCAGTACTCGTACCGTTTTAAAAACAGCAGTGGGCTGGTTACCACATGATGTATATATAACAAGCCAGGCAAGCCTCCTACCACCATCCGGGGCAACTGCAGCACGACACGGAACCTCACCGAACACTCTGTGAGGGAAGCGGTGTACCGACAGGCTGGAGAGGATCAGATGCGGCAGGGGATTCCCGACAGACACAGAGCTCGCCGTCACCAAGGCCCGCCCTAATGCATTTCGTATTCCACTTCGTCAGAGGGCGTGCCTGGTGGCCGGCAGCTCCAGACTAAAAAGGACACAGTGACCAATGAGAACAGAGAATGCACGTATCTGCACCAGCACATACGATACTGGTCTTACAAAGAAATGACCGCACATGATATACATAATAAACGTGCAGGTGTAAAAGAGAACTATCGTATCTAGTTTTCAACCAGACTATAGCTTAAAAGCACATTTCTTTAGAAGCAGGTAATATGCGCAATCCAGTGTTGTCCAACTTAAAAGAAAGAAAGGCTTTTTTTTTTTTTTTTTTTTTTTTGGATATGGGCAATTTGTTTCCGACAGCCTCTAGGTCGGCAGTTAATAGAAAAATTATATATATGTGAAATTAGATCAGTCGACACAGCAGGTAGATCTCCACTGTCATCACATAGTGTCCAGAGAGACAAAAATATAAAAATATAGGGCTCATTTGCGATTTTTTTGCACCAATAGTCGACAGGGCTATGTCGACATTTTTTTTTTTTTTTTTTTTTTAAAAAGGGGGCATTATTTAATTCTATGGGACACACTTATGATTGTGCACATTTCACAATATATTTATGTACAGACACGTGCATAACATATAATAAAACATTTATACACTTAAAAACAAATACACTAAAAACTGATCATTTGACCGAAATAAATGGACATAGCAGTACACTAATTTGGAGGGGTGACAGGACAGAATTTGACCAATTCATGCTGGATTTGAATGTAAACTCTTTCAATCTTAAATTTACATCCAATTTTCAGTCAAAAAAAATAGAGTTTTTGGATTTAATTTTGTGCGTGGAAAACTTCCCTGCAATTCCAGGTGTGGAAACCTATACTTTTTTTAAAAGTGTAGACAGCAATAGCTACTTGGAATATGAAAGCTGCCACTTTAGGCCCTGGAAAGACAACATTCCATATTCGCAGTTCCTCAGGTTGCGGAGGAACTGCACCAGTATGGAAATGTTTGATGACCAGGCCTCCATCTATCTGGAAAGGTTCAGGGAAAGGGGCTATCCCCCTAGAGTGGTTAAACAAGCACTTGAGAGGGCAAGGACCCTGCCGAGGGATGATGTGTTACAATACAAGGAGAGAGGGGAGGAAGACAACAACAAACATGATTGTTTATTTATTACCAAATATAATGATGGGGAGCGCAAAATTGCCAAGATGCTAAAAAAACACTGGCATGTACTTAAATGTGATCCGCTCTTAGGCCCCCTCCTCCAAGACACCCCCAAAATTGTTTACACTAGAGCTAAAACCATTGGTGCATGGGTTTCTAAGAGTCAACTAGAACCAATGGCACCTAATGATCCTGTTGTGACTTCATCCTTTCTCACTCTAAAAGGGTGCTTCCCCTGTGGAAGATGTAAAATCTGCCCTTTCATCCAAAAGGGTTCCTGCTTTGGACCAGAAACTACACCCTTTAAAATTGGTCATTTTATAAATTGTAACTCAAATTATATTATTTACCTGTTGACGTGCACCTGTGGTTACAAATACGTTGGTAAAACCAAACGATGCCTTAAAACACGTATCCTGGAGCACATCAGGAATATTAAGCACGGCATCACCAATCACAGCGTGCCCAGGCATTTTAAAAATCAACATAGTTGTAACCCAGCAGGCCTTAAAGTAAGAGGTATCGAAATGGTACCCCAAAATAAAAGAGGGGGTGATCGAGATCGCGCTCTGTTAAGACGCGAGACATACTGGATCCTCACCCTAAATACCTTAGTCCCGGAGGGACTTAATGAGGGATATGAGATCACCCCGTTCATAAACAAATAAGTATATATTCTTTCCCCTGCATAATAATTTTTGTTTACCCAAAACAAGCAAATTGTGAATGGGCTAAAAAAAAAAAAAAAAAAAAAAAAAAATCACCTTCAATTCATTATGCCTTGTGCTCTCCTGTTTTTTCATGTTTGCTCGCTCTTTAGTGTACTGCTATGTCCATTTATTTCGGTCAAATGATCAGTTTTTAGTGTATTTGTTTTTAAGTGTATAAATGTTTTATTATATGTTATGCACGTGTCTGTACATAAATATATTGTGAAATGTGCACAATCATAAGTGTGTCCCATAGAATTAAATAATGCCCCCTTTTTTAAAAAAAAAAAAAAAAAAAAAAATGTCGACATAGCCCTGTCGACTATTGGTGCAAAAAAATCGCAAATGAGCCCTATATTTTTATATTTTTGTCTCTCTGGACACTATGTGATGACAGTGGAGATCTACCTGCTGTGTCGACTGATCTAATTTCACATATATATAATTTTTCTATTAACTGCCGACCTAGAGGCTGTCGGAAACAAATTGCCCATATCCAAAAAAAAAAAAAAAAAAAAAAAGCCTTTCTTTCTTTTAAGTTGGACAACACTGGATTGCGCATATTACCTGCTTCTAAAGAAATGTGCTTTTAAGCTATAGTCTGGTTGAAAACTAGATACGATAGTTCTCTTTTACACCTGCACGTTTATTATGTATATCATGTGCGGTCATTTCTTTGTAAGACCAGTATCGTATGTGCTGGTGCAGATACGTGCATTCTCTGTTCTCATTGGTCACTGTGTCCTTTTTAGTCTGGAGCTGCCGGCCACCAGGCACGCCCTCTGACGAAGTGGAATACGAAATGCATTAGGGCGGGCCTTGGTGACGGCGAGCTCTGTGTCTGTCGGGAATCCCCTGCCGCATCTGATCCTCTCCAGCCTGTCGGTACACCGCTTCCCTCACAGAGTGTTCGGTGAGGTTCCGTGTCGTGCTGCAGTTGCCCCGGATGGTGGTAGGAGGCTTGCCTGGCTTGTTATATATACATCATGTGGTAACCAGCCCACTGCTGTTTTTAAAACGGTACGAGTACTGATTGACTGTACCGTGGATATTTTATATCTATTAAATCATATCTGGTTTTACACTATGGAGCGCTCCTCCTGTGTTTCTTTTTGTACAGATTGTCGCTTGTTCCTGTGAGTCCCAGGAATTACTTTGGAGGAAGCTGCAGTTCAAACTTGGAACTTTTAGTGTCTATTTTAAAGGGTGCTCATATCCTTTGTTTCTGACTGGTGCTAGCTAACCACAAATTAGCGCTGATTGGATCCACCTTAATCCACTTTTCTACATATATCTATCTATATATATATATATATAGATAGATAGATATAGATATATCTATAATATATATAATTATATCTATAGATATATATATATATATATATATATATATATATATATCTATATATATATATATATATATATATATATATATATATATATCTATAGATATATATATATATCTATATATATATATATATCCATGTAGTAACCGGCACACTATGCTGAAATACTCATCTGCCGCCCGGTGCATATCCTCCACACCGCAGCGGAATAAATATCGACCAATTCGACTGCACACTAGGGCTCTCAATTAGCAAGAAACGGCTGACTCCTCAGGTACTCTGATATATCTAGATCTATATATATATATATATATATATATATATATATATAATGTCCACTGGTAGTCGGCACTCACTATAATAGTGAATCCAGGTGCACATCCACAATAAAAGATAAATGTCCAAAATAAAGAGGCACTCTGATGTAATGAAAAAAACGAAGGCTGTATTGTAGCGCCAAGCGCTTTCGGGGTCCAAAGCCCCTTCCTCAGGGCACAGCAACAGCAAGTTGTTGCTGTGCCCTGAGGAAGGGGTTTTGGACCCCGAAAGCGCTTGGCGCTACAATACAGCCTTCGTTTTTTTCATTACATCAGAGTGCCTCTTTATTTTGGACCTTTATATATATATATATATATATATATATATATATATATATATATATAAATATCTATCTATCTATATATATATATATATATATATATATATATATATATATATATATATAAATATATATCTATCTATCTATCTATCTATCTATCTATATATATATATGGTACTTATGTAGTATCTGGGCTGCCGATTTTTTGATTGTATGCCTTAAGTTAAGGCATACAATCAGATGCGATGCGATGCGATATCGCATCGCATCGCATCGCATGCGACCATCGGATGCGATGACCCGATTTTTCCATAGGAATCAATGTTAAAATGGACTGAGTCCATTTTAACATGGAATTCAATGGGAAAAAGGGGTCCTTTTCATACCCCTACTATCCAAGTGGGCATGGAGTTGGATATAAACCTGTGGCGAGCGCAGCGAGCCACCGAGCCCGAAGCGTGGCGAGCGAAGCGAGCCCCGCGACGGGACGGTATTCTGTGTCCCCTCGCGGGGCTCGCTACGCTCGCCACGCTTCGGGCTCGGTGGCTCGCTACGCTCGCCACAGGTTTATATCCAACTCCATGCCCACTTGGATAGTAGGGGTATGAAAAGGACCCCTTTTTCCCATTGAATTCCATGTTAAAATGGACTCAGTCCATTTTAACATTGATTCCTATGGAAAAATCGGGTCATCGCATCGCATCGCATCCGATGGTCGCATGCGATGCGATGCGATGTACCCGATTTAGAAATCGGCAGCCCAGATACTACATAAGTACCATATATATATATATATATAAAGATATATATATATATATATATTTAAAAAAAATATATATATAGAGAGAGAGAGAGAGAGAGAGAGAGAGAGAGAGAGAGAGAGAGAGAGAGATATATAGATATCCAGTATTTATGTGGTCTTTTTTTTTTATTATCAGTAGTTGCAATATACAGTAACCCCAAAAAGATCCAGATGATAGGTTAACAGGGTCTAGGTGCCCTTCTGCACCCTGGGAGATTTCTGTCTTTTCTTGACACCTGCGTTACGGTTTGACAGTTGTACCGCCCCAGTCAAACTCCCCACATGCCACTGTCCCCGGATGCACAAGTTTGGCACAAGCAAAAGGTCAATCTAGAAATGTTTTATTCATTTTTGGAACTTTTTCATACTTTACCATCCACACGGACTGATTGGCAATGGTAAAGTGTGCCAAACAAGGAGGTGCGGTCCTCTAATTGGGATGTCAGATGTCGACACAAAAAAAACTAAAAAAAAAAACATGTCAACGTTTCATATCTCAACCTTGTTGACCTTTGACTTGTGTCCCGAAGCATGGTGAGCGAAGAAAGGGTACACGGACCTGGAGTATATGACCTTTTGTCCAGGAACAGCCCACACATGGCACCCAGCAAAGCCTTTACACCCCTCCTCTGATTCGCTCAGGCTATTTTGCAAGGAACGTAGGATTGAATAAAGGACGGAACCCGGAAGATAATTGAATCTTCACAAGTCTGAGGTTCTGATCTTTGGCTGTCAGGAGCTGTCATTTAAAAAATTCTCTTCCAATAGTGAGATGCGTATACTGTGTAAGACAAGAATGCCTCTCGCACGCTCACGCTGGCACTTTCATCATGGTGATTTAACAAAGAGACATCTCGGCCTGTCAGACTGCTGTACAAAGCATCTTACGGGAGTGTAAGGATTTATAATCGCGCTGTAAAGATTTCATTGTTTAAGCCACAGATATAAAACCCAACTATTTTTAGTGAACAAACATTGATTATTGTATCATGTTTTACCATTGTTTTCTTTTGTGTGTTCGCTTTGTTTTTATTATGCTGTTGTTGTTTTTTTGAGGTTTACATCCTTTTTTACAGATATCTCCCAGTGAAAGAATGGGAGTTATCAGTTATGCTTCCAGTACTCGATTAGAGAGACTGGCCTCATTCAGGGCTCTGTACTGTAGCATGTGAAGCCCATGCAAATATGTTGCCACAATATGCCCGCCTGGTTTACCACCAGCCAGATTACTTGCACCAAAGTGCAGATCTATCAGTACTTGTATATGTCAGGCTTGCCTACCCTCCCGGAATGGGCAGGAGGCTCCCGAAAATCGCGTCCGCCCCCCGGGACCCCAGGGAAGGTTGGCAAGTCTCCCGCTTGTTGGCCAGAGCACCCCCACCATCCATCCAATCTGGTTCAATTACCACAAATTGCGGGTCTATGTAGTATATATAACACTGAGAGGGGCGGGGCTAAAAGGACACAATAGCGGCATTTTGTGGCATTTAAGCCCCACAAATCCACGGTCCATGAATCACCGAGGTTTATGGCATGGGACAGGGTCAAGTGATGTCCGCTTTGTCCCTGCCACCCTTGACATGTTGCTTCTCCCGGAGAGGTGAAAATCAAAGTAGGCAAGTATGGTATATGTATTTCCAATATATAGTGCCACATTTGCGGCAGAAACAGTAGTTGGGGGTGTTTTTGTATGTTATAATAGAATTGGAGGTGTGTCTGTGCTTCAGCACCTGGTTTCTGGGCAATTGCGCAATCCCACCATGTCCCCAGTAGTGCCAGTTACATATCATGTCCCCAGTAGTGCCAGTTACATAACATGTCCTCAGTAGCGCCAGTTACATAGCATGTCCCCAGTAGTGCCAGTTACATAGCATGTCCCCAGTAGTGCCAGTTACATATCATGTCCCCAGTAGTGCTAGTTACATATCATGTCCCCAGTAGTGCCAGTTACATAGCATGTCCCCAGTAGTGCCAGTTACATATCATGTCCCCAGTAGTGCCAGTTACATATCATGTCCCCAGTAGTGCCAGTTACATAGCATGTCCCCAGTAGTGCCAGTTACATAGCATGTCCACAGTAGTGCCAGTTACATATCATGTCCTCAGTAGTGCCAGTTACATAGCATGTCCCCAGTAGTGCCAGTTACATATCATGTCCCCAGTAGTGCCAGTTACATATCATGTCCCCAGTAGTGCCAGTTACATAGCATGTCCCCAGTAGTGCCAGTTACATATCATGTCCCCAGTAGTGCCAGTTACATAGCATGTCCCCAGTAGTGCCAGTTACATATCATGTCCACAGTAGTGCCAGTTACATATCATGTCCTCAGTAGTGCCAGTTACATAGCATGTCCCCAGTAGTGCCAGTTACATATCATGTCCCCAGTAGTGCCAGTTACATATCATGTCCCCAGTAGTGCCAGTTACATAGCATGTCCCCAGTAGTGCCAGTTACATATCATGTCCCCAGTAGTGCTAGTTACATATCATGTCCCCAGTAGTGCCAGTTACATAGCATGTCCCCAGTAGTGCCAGTTACATATCATGTCCCCAGTAGTGCCAGTTACATATCATGTCCCCAGTAGTACCAGTTACATAGCATGTCCCCAGTAGTGCCAGTTACATATCATGTCCACAGTAGTGCCAGTTACGTATCATGGAACAAACAATTATAAGTAGACTCCACTTATAATTGTTTGTTCCATTATCTGTATTTGTGGGGAAGGTGATCCCCGATACGCATCAGAGTCAGACATAGCAGCTGCGCAAGGAGGAGAAGGAGTTGTAGCCCTTTTTTGCACAACACTTACATACAGTATCATGTCCCTAGTAGTGCCACTTACATATCATGTCCCCAGTAGTGCCAGTTACATATCATGTCCCCAGTAGTGCCAGTTACAGATGTCCCCAGTAGTGCCAGTTACAGATCATGTCCCCAGTAGTGCCAGTTACAGATCATGTCCCCAGTAGTGCCAGTTACAGATCATGTCCCCAGTAGTGCCAGTTACATAGCATGTCCCCAGTAGTGCCAGTTACATATCATGTCCCCAGTAGTGCCAGTTACATATGTCCCCAGTAGTGCCAGTTACAGATCATGTCCCCAGTAGTGCCAGTTACAGATCATGTCCCCAGTAGTGCCAGTTACAGATCATGTCCCCAGTAGTGCCAGTTACATAGCATGTCCCCAGTAGTGCCAGTTACATATCATGTCCCCAGTAGTGCCAGTTACATATCATGTCCCCAGTAGTGCTGTTACATATCATGTCCACAGTAGTGCCAGTTACATATCATGTCCTCAGTAGTGCCAGTTACATATCATGTCCCCAGTAGTGCCAGTTACATATCATGTCCCCAGTAGTGCCAGTTACATATCATGTCCCCAGTAGTGCCAGTTACATATCATATCCTCAGTAGTGCCAGTTACATATCATGTCCCCAGTAGTGCCAGTTACATATCATATCCTCAGTAGTGCCAGTTACATATCATGTCCTCAGTAGTATCCTGGCAGGAGCTGGGCCCCATCCCCCATTGATTGTGACGCTCCAGCCGCATCTCCCCCCCCCCCCCCCCCAGGGCGTAGTGGTGGCGGACGCATCCTCCCCCCCCCCATCATCCCCCTGGAGCGGGTGAGCACCACCCCACTGCCTGGGGTGCTCCGGCCCTGGCTTTGCTTCCCTACATCCCAGCTGTATTGTGTACTGAGAACTGTGCTGGTAATTGTTATCTGCGCTCTGTTATAGTGTCTCAGATACTGTAATGTCTAGTTCTGTGTCCCCTGTATTGTACTAATGTGTGCCCTACTGTATGTACGGCGCTGCCCCGGTAGTACGCGGACACCTCCTCTGCTTCTCTACACCTCAGCTGTATTGTGTACTGAGAACTGTGCTGGTAATGGTTATCTGTGCTCAGTTGTAGTGTCTCAGTCACTGTAATGTTAGACCTGTGTTCCCTGTATTGTATGTGTGTATTGTACTAATGTGTGCCCTATGTACGGCGCTGCCAACCACTCATGCCTTATAAATAAGATGCAATAATGGTAAATTGGGTAACACTGCATTTGATGCACTGTATTGGAGACAGTATTTAATCAGCAGTATAATAAGGCTACCTAGGTGTACTACTTGTTCAGCTGCTCAGTATTAATGCCCATCTCTGGTAGGTCCGAAAGCAGTGCCATCTTTCCCTGTGACAGAGTTGTCCGTTAGTGTGCCCAGTGCCACCGTAACAGTCAGAGAAGGATGGTGCCATTACACACAGCAGCACGTCCTGAGAGCCCCGGCAGTGATCCCCGCCAGGTCTTTGACCTGTCAATCACCGCCGTGAGAATTACAATGTAGCACTGCAGCGCTAGCCCATAAGCCCTCACAAAATGCCAGCTTCAGTCTCCATGCTGTGTAGATAAGTACCTGCACCATACACCTGTGTACACCTCATACTTACCGGGCAGCCATCTCTGTTAGGCATGGGGGCGGAGCCTTATCCGGGAGTGAAAAAGAGGCAGTTCGGGGGCGGGGCTACATACACGCTGTCCTGTTGGGGCGTGCCTACAGCATTGCAACATTTTAGCCCCGCCCCCGCTGTGCAATGCCGGTATTTCAGGCATTGCACTGCGGTGGGCAGGGCTAAAATGCTGCAATCACGGCATTTTACCCGCGGACTCCCCCCCCCCCCCCCCCCGCCGAGGGACAGATCGCGAGAGACAGGGGGATATGCGGTAGGGTTGCCACCCTTTCCGGGGGGCCGGAAGGGGGACCCGATTTCTGGGACCCTCACGGCCATTCCGGGAGGGTAGGCAACCCTGGTACACCTACCTGTGATACATATCTGCTATATACAAATGGGTCAGAAGGGGCTCTGTCGGGGGCCTGCACTTCTGATAAGACGGCCCTGCCCGGAAGACGGACAGCTCTCCGGTGTCAGGTCACAACCCCTCCTTAGCCGCCCCCCTTTCCCTCTGATAATGCTAGTATTAAATTATATCTGGTGCCCTGTATAAAGACAGCTCTCAGAAGCCATCTCTGACATGGACACATTCCCGCAGACTGATCAGTGAGACGCTCAGACGCTGCTGGAAACGTACTGCAGGAACTGGGTTACCTTCCAGGCATGTCCGGGCCAGATAGGAGCCAGCCTTAATGCAGGCAGCTTCCAGGCGTCTGAGGGGATCACAGATCATTATTCATGCCAACTGTGACCGCCAGGCTGCCGCGTCTCTACGGGATGATCATGGTTTGATGAAAATGTTTGTGCTGCTGATTGGTTTTAATAAAGACGGAAGCTGCAGCTTGGCAATGCACTCAGATACATATAGGCCTGTCCTAGCCGGAGCCGCCCTCGGGGCTGTAATCCTGCTGTAAGGATCATAGTGTAGCATACAGTAGTGCGGCGTTCCCATGCTCACAGCGGAAGACGGATAGTGTATTAGGGAACAGTGATATCGCTGAGGGGCCACGGGGCCTAGTTATCAAGCAGGTCCAAATAAATAACCGTTTCCTATCGGGGTATGGGTCATAGGTTTGACAATAAGAAGGTCAACAGGGTTGGTCGACAGGCCATAGGTCATCACAGGATCAACATGGTTTAGGTTGACAGGGTCCAACTGTCGACACAAGCAAAAGTGAAATGGAAGAGCTATTATCCGATGGTCACTCACGATCAAATGATTTCTCTAGCCTTCGCTCTGATAAGTAAGTCTATACTTACTACTTAGACACTCGCCATCCGGTGAGTTGGGGGCGGGCGCTACCGTCATGTGATGTCAGTCATCCCCTTCATGCAGCCCCGCATTTCTATGGGCGGATCCATAAAACACCATACTGGAGCAAACGCTTCGAGGGTTTGCAGATGCGCATATTCGCTCATGCGCAAATCCCAAACATCGGTAGGGGCAGCGAATCGGCCACACCCTCTGAATCGCCCCCTTTATCTCTCTCCATGCGTTGAAACAAATACCCCCATTGTCATGATATAACACCTGCCCCCTGATTGGATGAGCAACCGGCCCTGCAATAAGGAGATATCGGTCATTTCATGCCACAAAGGGTTATTTACTAACATCTGGTTCAGGTTTAAATTTGAATTTATTTTCAGCAACAGCCATTTAAAAACAGGCTTTTATTTATGGCAGGCAAGATCTACAATGAAAGCAAATATCTGATTCGTTGTTTAGCTTCGGTACAGATTGTGAGGTTACCATTGTGTCAGTCTTGACCTCTTCTACCACACCGGTGTCCAGCAGCACCACTTATATAACATCATAGACAGACGGTCACCGATGCATTACTGTACATGCTGCTTTGGGCATCATTGATTGTCCCTCGGAATCAGGCGCTAAAGGCGCAATACCGCTTTAAGTATTGTCTGCGATCTCCTATAGACACCAAAGTGTTTTATAAAGCTATACGTTTCCAATCCGCCTGTTTTCAGTCAAGTGAAAGTTATTTTATTAAGACGTGCAGCCCGTTCCCTCACAAAATGACAATATCTGAAAATTAAAATACAGCCGCGCTCTCCGCCAACTCCTTGTGTTAAAAGAGGCGTAAATCTCTCACAATGAAACTTTATTCCAGGCGATTGAATTATATTTTATTAAAACACTTGTTTACATTATTCCCAGACACCAGCCGCATAAATGACATCCTATATAGATAAAATATGTTGGCCCGTTAGAGAACAGGACACGTTTTATGTAGTTCTCCAGTTTCTTCCAGACAACATTAATATTTATTTGTTTTAGGGAGGTAAATAAGAGACGTCCTTTGCATGCTAACACAGGGCAGGAGACACAGCGCTATTTAGGAAAAGCGTGATTTACGATACGCCCCAATTCAGCCCACCTTATCAAAGGGTGAGGCCCATACATTCATATGCCAGCTACATTTTTTAATGTGAGAAAAATACATTTACATATAAATATGATGGCAGTCCTTTATGAACGGGGGGTGCAAGAACAGGGGAGTATTAATCTCAGAATGGACCCTGTATTATGTAATTGTTTGCTGTTGTGTGTGGAGCCTAAGCCTAAAATGGCTTCCACCTTCTAACATTTATACATAAATAATAGAGACAAGATGGCCGCCGCCTTCAATTTAGAGTTGCTACTGGAAAGTCCATAAATCAGAGGCTCTATTCAGGAGGAGGCTCGAAACTCAAAAGCCTATAGAAGGTCATGAGAGCCACAGGTATACAATACATATATAAGGGCAATCTGCCATAAAAAGGGTCAAAACTCATTAGGTGGCTCTGAAGCATATAAAGGGGACTATGGTGGCTCTGATGGCATTTAAGGTAGCTTGAGGAGACCTAAATAAATAAATAATTTAAATAGTTGTAATACATCTGATCTGATACATCTGATTGGTTACCCATAGCAACATCCCTTCTTCAAAAGAACTCCGATCTTAGTAAATAACCCCACCCTTGGGTAGATGTATCAAGCAGTGGGAACACTCCCGATTCAGAACAGAAAGTGCAGTCATCTAAGCTACTGTGACATCACTGACCCCAAGCCCTATTTATGCGTTGTCAACTTCCCATTAGGTCAGCAAACCCAACCCCCTGCAGAAGGATGAAAGAGGATGGTGGATATATATTGATGAGAACACCTGTATGTTACCCAGCTTAGTAAGACATCCCCCTGCAATTACACAACCTACACAGTTACACACAATTACTGCAGTTACACAGTCTCCTGAACATTGCTTGCTTCAGTCCACATGCTGGCTGCCTGCGCTGTTTGTATATGACACGTACATTATTAATGCTACATTGCAAATAATTATTTATAGCTTAGAATTCAAATGAAATAAGCATAAGGTAGCTATGAGCCCCATTGCTGCGTGCACAGAACTGCGCCGCCACCTTATCAGCAGAACAGAGACATAATGACAGGATTTAACATGCCACGATCGGTGCACATGGATGCACTGAAGGGATTAAAACATGTGTCTCGGTGATATGAAACAAGCGGCGCAGCTACCGCACATGATCTGCCGTCCCCTTAGGGCTCCACACATCAATTTCACACAGCAAATGTTTTATTCTATTTTCCCTCTACGTCAGCATAGAGGAACCTGTAGAGTCATCCCATTTCAATTTAAAATGTGATGTTTCACCTGTAGATGCTGAGACAACATCAAGCACTGCTCTGTTCCTGCCTTTCCGCAATTCAAATGCAGGTTCTGTTGTTCCAGTCTATGTATAATGCCTCTTTAGATCGTAAGAGTGACAGAAGGACGACACATCCAGGTAGTATCGATCAGTCATTATGTTGGCACCACAACAAACCATGCCGTGGCAGCCGGATCTCTATCCTGTGCTGCAGTTCCAGACCTGATTTCCTTTATCATAGTTTCCAGTGCTCTGATAAAGTGGATGTAGATAAACTACCAGCCAATCAGATCCAAACTGCCAATTTTCAAATGCAGCTTGTAACATGGCAGGTAGAAGCTGATTGGTGGGTATCTCTTTTCACATTATCTCTCCCCAGCAGCAAGACATTATGCACTGTGCCATTGCTGAGGGTAACACCAGTCTAGACTGACTTTGTTGGATCCGTTATACTCCAACATGTCCCTGACACAGATATAAAAAAAACAGCCGGAATTACCACTGGAGATCCCAGGGTGGAGGGGAAACTCAGAGCCATTTGTGAGATACTGGATTAGACAGCACATAAGGAAACACATCATATTTAGACTTCCTGATCGTAACGCCAATAAGCACTTTGTACCAATGGCTGATAGCTGGTGGATTTCCAGGTTACTGTAATAGAGAATATGAGTCCTGTGAGTTTGGCATTAATACTAGGCAATTTATGGAAGAAATATACAAAGAATTGTTGACCGTGTGAGGCAGGCATTTTGCAAGTTGCAAGACAGCATAAGATTGCTGAGATAATGTCAGACAAATTAGTGGATTCTCTGACTTGGGAATGATATCAAAAGATCAGGGTGAAGAAGTGTATATAGCCCTATTGGATTTAAACAAGGCATTTAACAGTTCCCCACAACATCTTTTATCTTATGTTTAACTTGCATTCTAATCCGGTGTCTTTTCGAAGATCATACAAAGATTTCTTCAATTTAATTTAGCAAAATAATTCCCGTGGAACAGAAGAACCAGAGCGAGTATGAAAGGCGGTGTAATGGCCGAGAGAGAGGAAGGGGACCTCCGCAGTGCCGGATTAAAGGAGGGGCACCAGTGGCAATTGCGTCTTGGCCCCTCACATTAAGGGACCCCAATCAGTGCACTTCGTATTGAAGCATCTTCCTCTGGCAGCTCAGCAGTTCATTAACTGCGGCTACCATGGAGCTTCTCCGCGTAGTGCAATCCGGCAAGAGGGTGACTGTCAGCTGCCAGTGTTTGCTCTGGTGCATAGCTGTAGCCTTCAGGGGCGCTGGCGGCTGCAAAGGAGACAGTGTCACCCTTAGCACATAGCCAGGGCTCCTACAAGGTTGCCGGCAGGTTCAGACTACTTTTAATAAACATTCTGTGCCCTTGCCGGGGTTTTAGAATGACGCAGTATGTCTTTTCCATCATGAGTAAGGGACGAGAGCACCTTAACAATAGATCTCATCTTTCTCTTGATTATGGGAATTGTGTTGACAGCTGACGAGACAAAAAAAAAAAAACTGCAGTGACAACTATTACTTTGTCTTCCTATTAATCATCTTTGCATCGCACATTGGATTTATGGTTCATTATCTGTTAATTATACATTGAGAAACCACGCGACATGTCTTCAATTAGTGCAGATGTGTGATAATAGTCCAGTAATATACAGACGCTGTGGTGTTGTGCAATGCTGTTATCCTGGTTAATGGAGAAGCATTATTAACAAGGGATGGTTATTTAAGGAATAAGTAATTACTAATGTATTTTGTTTCCCACAGCTTTTACCTTTAATTTCGTCCCGTGGGTTCTGCAGGGCTGGCGGAGCTGTAAAGTCATCTGCTGAGTTGCACATTATTTAAATTGTAGCCAACAAGTTTTGAAATTCTTAACCCACTTTTAAGCTATAACATACTGTATACACTTTACCGGTCAACTGCAACTGGAAATGTATTAGCCTGGGCAGGTTATGCGTGTGGCCTGAGTGGATCAGGGGAGTGGCTTGGGTTGGTGGTGTAGCTGAGAATGTCGGAGTGGATGTTAAAGTATGAAAGTCACAAAATTAAAAAAAATCACGAAAAACTCACTTCAACGGTTTCATGTGTGGATCATTTATTCATTGACATTTTTCCATGTGATGACATTTTTCCATGTGATATTCCTTGCCAATATCGACCTAGTGCAGGCCGCCTTTTTGTCAGTATTGACCATGTGCATGTTGACCTTTTGATGACGACCTATTGACTGTCCACCTTTACTTTGAAGACTTATCATCCGGACCCCAAGCAATCCCCCCCCCCCCCCCGATTCTCTGATGCCCCGAAGCCTAAATTCTATCAAGTTGTAAACATCCGTGATGAACCAAGTTCTCAGCAGGACCTCCTCGTTGAGGCTGTCAAACCATATTACTTAGAGCAATAGGCAGATTGAAGGGGGGATCCTCTAGAGTATGCAACCCAGATGCTGTGGACATTGCCACCTCCTATTGTAGCAGAAGTGGGACTCCTAGAAACATCAGTGGCTTGTTCCTCCCATCATTTGGAATAGTTATGACCTCATTATCTGAGATGGATCATCATCCATCATCTGAGATTGGCCACAGTGGCGTAAGTTCATAAGGGGCGCCCGGAGGCGGTTTAGATGGTGGTGCCCCCTAACCCCTACCAACCAACATTTTTTTTTTTATAATATCTATCTATCTATTAATATATATATATATATATATAGATATATACATTGGAGAAGGAACCGCACTCAGTCCATTAAAGAAGACACAGGGTGGTGCTCCACTTTAGAGGATTATCCATCCCAATAATAGTATTGTAGAGAGAAGTAGGCACTCACCAGCACTGAGATTGTGCAAAAGCAAATAAGTTTTTATTCGTCAAATTATCAGGACATCAAGGAAGTCGACGTTTCGGCCCTCAACAGGGGCCTTTGTCAAGACCAAACACACGGATACTTTGTCTGCTGCTGTATCCGTGTGTTTGGTCTTGACAAAGGCCCCTGTTGAGGGCCGAAACGTCGACTTCCTTGATGTCCTGATGATTTGACGAATAAAAACTTATTTGCTTTTGCACAATCTCAGTGCTGGTGAGTGCCTACTTCTCTCTACAATACTATATAGATATATATATAATATATATACAAATGTCTCCATTGCCTCCGGGAGTTACGCCACTGATTGGCCATCATCAATTATCTGAGACTTACCATTAGCCATCATCTGAGATGGACCATCATTAACTATCTGAGACCATTAGCCTTCATCTGAGATGGATTGGTGCAAGTCCCAGATCCACCAACGCAGGGTAATTGGGGATAACCAATGTGATGGAGACCCCAATTTGCAGATTTCAACCATAAAATGATCGATGACTGTCAATTTGTGTTTCTGATCTTCAGGTCACGGAATCGTTACCTTACTGTACGGCCTGCATATGACTACAACTGTATATGGATGTAATAATGTAGACCCAGCATGTTTTGACCAAGTTGTGCCACGAACGATAACTAGTAATATTGTTATAGCGAGGAATTGGCCTATGTAACAATTTTTTCCTGTGTTTTATGGCCATCAGATAATCCAGATATTGTATTTTGAGAACAAAAGGCTCATGATGTCTCCTGACCACTAATATATCTTTTAACAAAGCTCACGGCTTGTTCTGATTTCCAGCAAATCCATTTTCTGCACACTCTGCGCTTGGAGGCCTGTCCGCCGTTACAAATTACGGGACAGCTAATTTACAGCCTGGCGTTCCTGATACTATATTTGGAATTGTGCGATTACATCCGTGTGGGCTTTCGGCTAATAAACAAGGCTGCGATTCCATCTCCAAGCATGCCCCCTTTTCTCATTTCCCTCCACCGGTGTCAAATGTTCCGTTTAACACTAGTATCTCAAAGCTGCCACCATGGATCACGTTCTTTGCAGCCTGGGACACGACAGAGTTTATTTTAGCACTCATTTTTCAGAGTTTAGCCCTCGTTAAATACCCCCTCCAGATATCGCCATGGCAGAATCATTTAGAAAATGCTTCTGAGATGTTTAAGTATCTGCCTTTGGCCGCGGTTGGTATACAGCGCCCTACGGGGAAGGTCAGCGCAGGGCAGATCTGTGCTCTGTAAGAGTATTCATTGACCACGCAACAAGATGTTTAATACAAGCTGGCAACTACATTGGGTACTTACTTATTAGAAGCCCCTGGGTACAATAACAAGGTGATTGGGTCACACAGTGTACAGAGCATCACATAGAGGAACAAATCTGTCAAGTCTCAGACAAAGACCTTGACAGTACACTGTTCTGTATGCAGCCTTCTCCTCATAAGCAAGAACGGAGTACACTAGCATTCATGCCAGGATTACAGCCAGTGTCCAGACCGTATATTTGTAGGGTTACGTACAGATATTGGGCCATATTCTGACTTGATGGTACATCTCTGTGTAATTTTGCAAGTTGTGCTACGCAATTTGCAGATTGCAATGGGCGGGATTTCACTCTGGTGTGGTGGCGGGTGCCGGATGACTGCTCAACTGGGAGGATCCTCACAGTCAGTATCCCGACGTCGAAAATCCTGACTGTCGGTGCTCCGACAGGGGGGATCCTGACCCACAGGGGGTCCACGACCCCCAGAGAGGGAGAATAGAACCTGTGGCAAGCAAAGTGAACCACTGAGCCCACAAGGGGCTTCTTTGTGCTCACCCCCTTGTTGGAGCACCAGCAGTCAGGATTCCAACGTCAGGATACTGACCATTGGGATCCCCCAGTTGGACCGCCATATCACACCATACCATGTGGCTGCATATACCTGATCACAGGGCTCTGAAAATTAGCAGCCATGCGAACAGGTCTGAATTAGGCCGAATATCTTACCAAGAGGTTGTGCATCTTGTGGGTGTGGTATGGTTCAAAAACAATGGGGGCGATTCAGGCCTGATTTCTCAGGTCTCAATTTGCCCCGCCGGCCCGATGGTGGGGCTTTGAGCATGCGCCGGGGCATTTGCACCAAGATGGGCGGGAAGTCGACAGGTCCCACCCCCTTTTTGGTTTGGCCGCAGAGGTGCTAGGGGAGGGATCAGATCCTTCAAGGGGGAAATGCGAAAGAAGCCTATAGGCTCCTACAGGCAATGTCATCTAAAGATGACATAAGCCCCTGCATCTAAGCGCAGGAAGTTATGGCATTCCAGAGGTTGGTGTATATGAGGTAAGCAGTGATACTTAAGATATGCGGTTACGCCCCCTTCTCTTCCACTGAAGTTTGGAGAATCACCAACTTTGCCGTATAATTTTCGGATCCACCTACAGCTGGGTATGTGCAGTACTGTAAACTAGATCAGCTGTCACTACATCCTGCCGGGTTGCCGCTTTATTAGGGCCACATACTGTAAGTTAAGCAAAGTTCATAATAATAAGGTTAAAAAAATCTGAACACTGGAAAACTAAACGTATATAAAACTCAACTTTAGTTGATGTAGAGGACAGGGGTCTTTGTTCTCAAGGACAGATGGTTCGGCGGGAATCTAAAAAGACAGAGATGAGAAATAATGAAAGAGGAAGTCTCAGAGATGAAATGCAGACATTCTTTAGCGGTTTCTGAGATCTCCTGGGCAGGAAAGTCTCCTGTAACCGGCTCTTGGGCCAGATGTACTAAGCTTTTGGGAGTAATAAAATGGAGAGAGATAAAGTACCAGCCAATCCTTTGACGTTACAGACTGTTAAAAAAAATGAGAGTAGCTGGTTGGTCTTTATCTCTCTCTGCTTTATCTCCACTGAATCTGGTTTGCAGGGTGTCTGGAACTGCGCCCATCAGCCAATATCACTACTGTAGTGAGTGTTGGATGCTTCGGGGACACACCCTGCAGCAATTGGTTGCTTTCTTTCAGAGATATGTGGCACAACGTCCATTAACAATGCATCACCATTGTGCTCTGGAAAATGTGACAGTTCATGAATTCTCCAGGTGCATCTGCCGGGTCACCTGGAACATGTGACCTTCAATCTGACAGTTATTTGCAACCACCTACTAAGCAGGGATTTTTCGAATCCTAAAAGGGGGGGGGGGGTGAAGGGGTAAAATGCTCCGCCCAGCAAACCATTGCCTGATTGAAACTGGGCACCTCAGCCCAGTGTCATAAAACAGAAAACCTCTTCCATCCTAGGGGATGTAGGAGTAGGAGGAAATTAGCCACTTGCTGCTCCTAACTTGCAGTGACAGCAGGGGAAAGTAGCAGGATGTAGCTGCCAGATTAGCTTGGCTCCTCTTATACGGATATAAGGCCCCAGGTCGAGCACGTGCTTATATATTCCTATATTAGCATCTGGTGCTGCGAGTGCGTATAAATTCCCATATTATCCTCTTTGCACTTGAACCATGACTGGTTGCCCTACGGTCTACTAGATAGTTAATAGATGAGGGTGCTAAGACTATTAGGATGCTTATACCTCAAGGAGCTCTTGAAATTTATAGACCGTATGGCCGTAGCATACCAGAGATTAACTTCTGGTCTCCAGCCAGAGGATGCAGAAAGCTCAGGATAATTGCAGATCCCTGTCATTAGAACTGGGGAATGCAGGATGTGAAGTACCCTGCACATTGCACACCGGTTCTTCTGAAGTGCCACATCCTGCCACCGGTACTGTGCATGCCGCCAGTTCTGCCCTTGCCAGAGACCTACTGGCTGCATGCAATGGGTACACTTGACGCTCACAGTATTATAACCCTTGGGGGGGGGGCTGTGAATTTTAATTAATTTTTCTTTGTATCCTCGCTCCTTGCCATCCACCAATTTTACACATGTGGGTGGGCACATTTACTGTAGGGGCATGTTCATTATTAGACTCATAAAGAACCCTGTTAATTCTTTATTCGGTTCATAGCAAATTGTGGGGACAGATACTAAACTACTCGAGGCAGCTGCTCTGATAAGCAAAGTATACACCTAACACACAGTATACAGTATATAACATGCATATGTACAGTATATACCTTCAGAGGCAGCAGCTCCTGTTGGAATTGAAGCCAGATAAATTATATTTGTGGGTGAATTGAAGGGGTGGGATCACTACATAATGCCACCAAGGGGCGGAGCTCTGATTATGGTCTGCCAGGGGGTTTCTGCACCCCCCCTCCCCTGCATGTGCCACTGGAATCCCATAGAAGTGGGGCTTCTGGAACAAACTCCGTGAAGATGGCGTCAGTTCCTAACACAAATCAGTAGAGATCAGTGATATCCCCTGCTTATCCATATAAAGAATGCAGAGTGGGTGCAAGTTTTTTTCTGCGCCCTAGGCCAAACTACAGCTTACTGCTCCCACCCTCAACTCACACACCAATACTGACTTACCAGAACCTCAGGTTCACTCACATGAAGAGGTGGTGTCTTAGAAGTTCAGCACCTGCCATTGGAATTACTTTCCCTGAGTCATCCTTAATGTTGCGATAGATAGTCTCAAGGGATCGAAGAATTGGCCCCATACCAACGTCTCGGGAGGTATGGGTGCTGGTTGTGTAGGCATAGACAATTTCCCCACATGCTGGAATGGTGCACCTGGTGGTGTGTCTAAGGCATGTGTGCTGTGTGTATGAGAGGTGGAATAGAGGCAGCAGTGACTACACACTAGTACTCTCTGCATCGCTCTCTCCGGCACAGCAGAGGATTACGGCTTTGTGTCTCCCGTACAATTACAGACTGTGTGTAAGCAGCCCTGGCTTACCAGAAGCCCGGAAAGTTAGTAATTGCGTAATTTTCTCTGCTATTGTGTGCTCCTGTGTTTGCTCGGTGTTAGCCTAGTGCCGTCCCTGCCCGTATTAACCACCGCATGCTAGCACAGAGCAGCCTTGATGTAGCAAAGCTTATTTTATCGACACAATAGACTCGGCAGCTGGGAATTATGTCCCCGGTCTAATTAGCGGACACTCTCTCTGGTTAAGTCATTTATATAATTGCCTCCTTTTTGCCCTTGGCGTCAATACCAATAGAAAGCAAGTCCGAGGAAATCCTCAGGTAGCGACTTGGAAACAAGAGGATTTCATTTTAACACTAACAACACACGTATAGCCGGGATCCAAAACACGGGCCAGAGACGTTACATTCAGAGAGCCTTGTATGATGGTGGAATGGATAAGAGCGTGGTTGCAGGACAGAAAACAGAGCGTTGCAGTAAACGGAGTACAGTCACAGGAGGGAAAGGTTACAAGTGGAGTACCCCAGGGATCTGTACTTGGACCGGTGCTTTTTAATATCTTTATTGGTGATATAGCAAATGGAATTGAGGGTAAAATGTGCCTTTTTGCAGATGACACAAAGGTATGCAGCAGGGTAGACACACCAGGAGGGGTAAAACAAATGATTGAGGATCTAGGTAGATTAGAGGAATGGTCAAGAGCATGGCAACTACAGTTTAATGCCAAAAAATGCAAAATCATGCACTTGGGTCTCAGAAATCCAAAGACTAAATATAGGATAAATGGCGCTATAACGGAAACTACATGAGGAGGAGAGGGATCATGTTAGAAACTTTCAAATATTACTATATCAAGGGCTTTAACAAGGTACAGGAGGGAGAAATTCTTCACAGGAAGAGGAGCAGCAGAACACGAGGACATGCACTGACACTAGAGGGAGGAAGGTACAGGTGGGAGACATTAGTCACAGGAAGAGGAGCAACTGAACACGAGGACATGCACTGACACTAGAGGGAGGAAGGTACAGGTGGGAGACATTAGTCACAGGAAGAGGAGCAACAGAACACGAGGACATGCACTGACACTGGAGGGAGGAAGATTCAGGGGAAATGTGAGGAGGAATTACTTCACAGAAAGGGTAGTAGATAAGTGGAATAGCCTCCCATCAGAGGTGGTAGAGGCAAATACAGTAGAACAATTTATACATGCTTGGGATAGGCATAGTGATATCCTTACAAAGCAATAAGGATCAAATCATAGTTGCCTACCCTCCTGCATTCTGCAGGAGACTCCCTGAAATAGCAGCAATCTCCCTCTCTCCCTCATTAGTCTAACAATCTCCCTCATTTCACCTAACCCACATTACACTGTTACATTTTTGTGGAAATAAAGAATGAGAGACAGATACATTTACAATGAATCATCAGCACCATTTCCCAGCACTTTACCAAGTACAGTAGCTCTTACTAACTGCTTTGGGGCTCATCTACATTTGGATCTAAGTCATTTTAAAAAAATCCTCTCAGATGTAGCAGTATACACCCATGCTTCTAGGTGCCATGTTCACAATCTCTTTTCACATTCTCACCATATATGGAACGAGACGAGCCCTTTGGGTGGAGCATGACACACCCCCTCAATGGGGCGCTGTGCAAAATTCTTTTACCAACTATAATCTCCCTGAAACCAGTTTTCAAAAGTAGGCAAGTATGGATCAAATATGGTTTGAGGTTTAAAAAGGGGGCAGTGGATCTTATCTGCCGTCACATTCTATAAGTGAGAGATTTGGTAAGAAATCTCCATTTTGATATTGCAGTGTAAATGATTGCCGCTTTGAAAAAACTGGAGATTTCTTACCAAATATCTCACTTTCTGAATCTCTCATCGTATTAAATATCACCCAAAGTTTCTATGTTTCCTATGTGATGGATAAACTGTATGTGTTCCACTGCGAAAGGTGCCAGGACGCGGTCATGCGGACAGCTAACGCTTGCGCTGTAATTTCCTCCTGGCTTAGAGATGCTGAGTGCCGCTGCACGGCGTGGGGTGGATACGTGTCGGTGAATGTAAAGTATAAGAGTTGCGTCATGCCGGTCAGAGGAGCCAACATTGATTTTTATTCTGGAATAATCTGAGGTACTTGTGTATTATCACGGCACCCAGATTTGCTATGCACGCTAACGTAGTGAAATTGCGATGTGATCTTCCTACGTAATTTATTCACTGCTATCTGTCAGTGAATACATTACAAAAATCGTATCCGATATAAAATCGGATGCGATCGCATCCGATATCGGATCCAATACTGGATCCGATTTTACATGGTCTTATGGCATTTAATGTACTGTACAGTCAGATGACATGCAATGTAATTTATTAATGTGATTTATGCACCCCCCCCCCCACTATCCACGCCACCCCGAAGCATGGCTAGCGCAGGGAGCCCCGCGAGGGGCGGCAGAACGCGTACTCCATTCCTTTTCATACCCCCACTATCCACATTGGCATGGAGTTGATTTTATATAGTGTGGTGAGCCACCGAGCCCGAAGCGTAGCGAACCTCGAGAGGGGATGCGGATTACCTTACATGTATTACGCATTCCCTCGCGGGGCTCGCTGAGCTCGCCACGCTTCCGGGTGACGTGGATAGTGGGGGTGTGTAAATCACATTAATAAATGAAATTGTATGTCATCTCATTGTACAGTACATTAAATGATCGCATCCGATTTTATATCGGATACGATTTGTGTAATGTATTCACTTACAGAGAGCAGTGAATAAATAACAATACTATACTACAATACTATACTAATACTAATCTGATTTGTTCCAGCCTTCCCCGACGTCCATTTTTTTTAGTCATTGACGCATTTTAGGGACGTGCGCTTTGTATACGTTGTACTTTTACCAATGTAATCCACTGTACTGGTAGCGTGCATTAACTGCCTGGTGGAAACCACAGTACCCATGGTCAGGTAATGAAATGAGTGGAACCATACAGCGCTGTATACATTATAATAATATGTATTTTCCTACCCTGCTCATGACATGATACATGTCAGTATAACTGAGGGCTGGGGGCCTGGGGGCCTGGCCTACATACCCTCATTCTAGTCATAAAGAGATGTGTTACCATCCTGAGACTTGTAGTTTCACACAGAAATAAAAGAGAAATGTGGGTGCAAACTCTAAGTACTAGACACAGCTAATCATAATAATGATAATAAATTATGCAATATAACATAGAGTAAATTCGGGGCGCTTAGCATAAATATGGGCCCACCATCCACCACCAGATGACCTTATCTGGTGGGTCCCTCACACTAAAGCCCACTAGACAATACATTGTTAATGATATGAATGATAATGATATGTTCAGCAGGGGCCCGGTAACACCGCTGCACTAGAATAAGGATGTCAGCGGTGGGGTGAATCGTGAAGTGTGTACTAAGGCTCAAGTCTAGGCCAGCACAATCTGCCCCAAGGCACCAGACTAGTGTGAGGTGTAAGCATGCCTCCCAACTTTTGCGACCGTGCCAAAATAGGGGCGGGGTTCTTGTGTGGGAGGGGCGTGGCCTCAGGCAGCAGTAGCGTGGTAAAGCGTGCACAGCATATAGTCAGTGATCACCATCTGGTCCGAAGAGTGGCAATCACAGGCTCTTCCAACTGTCCCCCCGCCTGTGTACACTGCGACCCGCACGTGGGACAGCATCCAATTAGCGGGACTGTCCCGCTGTAATCGGGACAGTTGGAAGGTTTGGTTTAAGGGGGGGTGTTCAATATGAGCGGATATATCCCAACATCTGCAGTCATCCATTCAATGGTGTCAGATCCGACTTAAAAAAAAAAAATAGGATCTGCTTTGTCGGAAACTTCAGTTTTCACCAATCCACGGACTTTCCAACACTCTAGAGCAGGAAAATTGAATTCTGACTGTCGAGTTGCTGTCCGGTTCAACCGAAAACGGACAGGGATTCTGACGATCGAGTTACAGTCGGTTCAAATGAACATAGCCTAGGATTCCGACTGTCGGAATCCCATATTGAATGCCCCCCTAAGTGTTAAATGGTGTTAGATTATTAAGAAGCAGCAGCTTTGTGTTATGTTACTTCATTTAGAGGTAATAATTAGAGCGTTAACAAGTGTTACATTGGTAAAAACTATTTGAAGTGTCAGATTAAGTGTTTGTTACGATCCGCTTCCAGCGGATCGGTGTTATGTACCATTCACATTTTCTGTGTGTTCTCCCTGGGTTTATCTCAGCCTGTGTGTGTGTGTGTACTCGCTAGTGACATCCAGTGGTCAGCCTGGGCCATTGCAGGTTACTTTCAGTACTGTGTGTTCTGGACTCAGGTGTCTTGATTAGGCTCCTAGCCTGCAGTGCACACCTTCAGGCTATGTGTAATCAGCACCACATTGTGCTCTCTATATAAACCCTCTGGTTGTTCAGTCCCATGCCGGTTATAGCTTGTACCTCAGGGTCTCAAGTGTTCCTGGTTCCTGTTTACCCACTGCTCCTGGTTCCTGTGTCCAGTCATCCTGCATCCTGTCATTGATTCCCAGCTGTGTCCTCCATCCAGTCTCCTGTCCTCCCGGTGTCCGTGTGTCGTCCTTTATCCGTCTCCCGGTCCCTGCAGCTCCTGTCGGTCTTTGTGGGATTCCTTCTCCAGATATTGATATCCCTCGGTTCCAGATAAGTTGGGAAGATTCCCCCTCTTTGTCTCCGTACTAATCATTTGCTTATTGTGTCAGCGTATAGTGTATTGTTACACCTGTCAGCGGTTCTTAGTGTGTCCGCATATCGTGTATTGTTACACCCGTCAGCAGTTCTTAGTGTGTCAGCATACTGTGTATGGTTACACCTGTTAAGCATTAGCACAGCGGGTTCCTGTTTAGAGTGCTATCCACTGGCACCCCTCTCCGCAGGGCAGGGTGGTTCTCGCCTCTTTGTTTGTAGATAGGTTTCCCCTTGTTCATCACTGGCCTTGGCGTGTGTGTTGTCCTAACATAAGACCAGGTGGCATCGAGGTGGGAGCCTGACTAACGGGCTCCCACGAACGCGGCTATTATTGGTGAAGCCTAGCACTCCGCACACACACGTCAACTCCATCTGGGTACAACGGAGTCAGGTTGGCGAGGCTACCCTGGTCCTGTCTCTATCTCCTTCCAGCCAGTGTCACGTGGTGTCTCGCCAGACAGCGTGGCACAGGAGATCCTAACATTATAACCGGCCTACAGCACTCTGGAGCTGGGTTCTGCCCTCTCAGTCCAGAGATTTCAAGCCGTGTCAGTTTTTTGCCCGTGTCAGCTTTTTGCCCGTGTCAGCTTTTTGCCCGTGTCAGCTTTTTGCCCGTGTCAGCTTTTTGCCCGTGTCAGCTTTTTGCCCGTGTCAGCTTTTTGCCCGTGTCAGCTTTTTGCCCGTGTCAGCTTTTTGCCCGTGTCAGCTTTTTGCCCGTGTCAGCTTTTTGCCCGTGTCAGTTTATTCTTGTGTCAGTTTTTTTCTTGCTGGTGTATAAACTTGCATGGCCATATCATGCAGGCCATGCAAGAGTCATTAGCGGCTCTAAATTTGGCTTTCAATGCCGTAAAACCTGGGCAGTGGGAGATTTTGCAGCAGTCTCTTCTGCAGCTGCAAAGACTCATCACTGATATTTTTCTGATCCTCCCAGAGGTCACTGGGGTTCGTTCAGCCCCTAATGAGGCCCTGCCTAGGGAAGTATTAGGCAGCAAGTCCTCAGACCCAGAGGGTCAGGTAAAGCATAGAAGTTATCTACGGCCGAAGCTTCCGTTAGAGGAGCGTCAGCGGCGTAGAAACCTTAATCTATGCCTATATTGTGGAGATTCTGGCCACTTCTTGCAGACGTGTGGCTTGCGTGATTCCGGTGGTGCCGACAGGGTATCTCCTCTGGCCAGGTCTGAGCAGGTTGTCAGATCTAAGCCTGTCTCCACTGTGGCAGAGGAGCTCTCTGCCGAGTCTCCCAGTAAAAGCACTCTGCCTTTTTCTACTGGTTCCAGTGCTGATGTTTTGATGACCAGGGAGTCAGAGTTGCAAACCCTTGGAGGGAGGGCCCGGGTGGTTGACTCTGGTGCCGGGGGCCCGCCGAGCCGGTCAGAGGCCGGGGGCCCGCCGAGCCGGTCAGAGGCCGGGGGCCCGCCGAGCCGGTCAGAGGCCGGTGGCCCGCCGGGCCGGTCAGAGGCCGGTGGCCCGCCGGGCCGGTCAGGGGCCGGTGGCCCGCCGGGCCGGTCAGAGGCCGGTGGCCCGCCGAGCCGGTCGGAGGCCGGTGGCCCGCCGGGCCGGTCGGAGGCCGGTGGCCCGCCGAGCCGGTCAGGGGCCGGTGGCCCGCCGAGCCGGTCGGAGGCCGGTGGCCCGCCGAGCCGGTCAGAGGCCGGTGGCCCGCCGAGCCGGTCAGAGGCCGGTGGCCCGCCGAGCCGGTCAGAGGCCGGGGGCCCGGAGGCCGCGGCCCCGAGTGGGGGCCCGGGGGCCGCGGCCCCGGGTGGGGGCCCGGAGGCCGCGGCCCCGAGTGGGGGCCCGGAGGCCGCAGCCCCAGAAGGGGTTCAAGTTGGTGTCGCCCCAGAAGGGGTTCAAGTTGGTGTCGCCCCAGAAGGGGTTCAAGTTGGTGTCGCCCCAGAAGGGGTTCAAGTTGGTGTCGCCCCAGAAGGGGTTCAAGTTGGTGTCGCCCCAGAAGGGGTTCAAGTTGGTGTCGCCCCAGAAGGGGTTCAAGTTGGTGTCGCCCCAGAGGGGGTTCAAGCCTGTGTCGCCCCAGAGGGGGTTCAAGCCTGTGTCGCCCCAGAGGGGGTTCAAGCCTGTGTCGCCCCAGAGGGGGTTCAAGCCTGTGTCGCCCCAGAGGGGGTTCAAGCCTGTGTCGCCCCAGAGGGGGTTCAAGCCTGTGTCGCCCCAGAGGGGGTTCAAGCCTGTGTCGCCCCAGAGGGGGTTCAAGCCTGTGTCGCCCCAGAGGGGGTTCAAGCCTGTGTCGCCCCAGAGGGGGTTCAAGCCTGTGTCGCCCCAGAGGGGGTTCAAGCCTGTGTCGCCCCAGAGGGGGTTCAAGCCTGTGTCGCCCCAGAGGGGGTTCAAGCCTGTGTCGCCCCAGAGGGGGTTCAAGCCTGTGTCGCCCCAGAGGGGGTTCAAGCCTGTGTCGCCCCAGAGGGGGTTCAAGCCTGTGTCGTCCCAGAGGGGGTTCAAGCCTGTGTCTCCCCAGAGGGGGTTCAAGCCGGTGTCGCCCCAGATGGGGACGCTGTCCATCTAGTCCCTAAGAGGGATTCTGATTGTCCTGTCTCTGAACAGAGTTCCAGCCATGTCGGTAACATGGAGAGACCATCTGTTGGTCTTTTTGTTGTTGCCCAGCCAGAGTTTCACTATAGTGCTGCCCATTTAGAAGTGCATCACAGTGGTGATCAGCCAGAGACTCATCATAGTGCTGCCCAACCAGAAAGACCATCAGACTTGGAAGAGGTCATAACCTCTAAGGGGGTCCCTAAAGTCTCAGCCTCAAGGGCCATAATTCCAGCTATACGGTCCAGTCAGTTAGCTGATAATGAAGTTACTGTTGATGCTTTGAACGATATCTCTACATCTATAGTTTTTGATGGGGACCTAACCCAATTTGTTGCGCTCACTAAATATTTTATCACTATTTTGGAGTCCAGACCATTTTTAGGTATCACTTCAGATAATGTGGTGCTCTATTTAATTTATTGCTTCAGAGGTGAACCTTTCAAATGGGCGTCCAAATTTATTGAATCTGAGGATCCCATTCTTAAGAATCTCCCAGCATTCAGTGATGCTGTATTGAAAAAATTTGGTCCCAATAAAAGTGGTTCACCTGCCTCTGGACTGACCATCTTCTCTGCAGAGACTCCATCATGCATAGGAAAGTCAGTACAAAAGTCCCAGCCCATAGCTATGGTCGCTGGGTGTGCTCGTTTTAACAGGAATGCCCCTGGAATCTTAGCTTTTACAGCAGTGGAATCCAGGCTTGATTCTGTCTTGAATTCCGATTCAGAGATCGATGGTTGTCCAGTGTCTTGTCCAGTGTCTACTCAATCTGTCAAGAGTCCTGCCTATGTTCAGTCATGCGATACCACTTCTTCTCCAGTGCCAAATGTTACCAAGATTGAAACCATAATCCTTCCCTTAGATGCGGACTCCAATTCTGATTATAACTCTGAAATCGATGAAATGCCTTTAGTTGAGGGTACCTTTAGTTCAGACAATATTTTTGGTATTACTGTGTTTACTCCCAGGCAACCTGGGGGGAAGAAGAAGAAGAAGAAGAAGTCTTGTCGGAGACATTGAGTCTGTTTTTGTTCTTGGTTCCCCTTGATCAAGCTGGGGTGTCCGGAGTCCACCTTTTTTAGGGGGGGATACTGTTACGATCCGCTTCCAGCGGATCGGTGTTATGTACCATTCACATTTTCTGTGTGTTCTCCCTGGGTTTATCTCAGCCTGTGTGTGTGTGTGTACTCGCTAGTGACATCCAGTGGTCAGCCTGGGCCATTGCAGGTTACTTTCAGTACTGTGTGTTCTGGACTCAGGTGTCTTGATTAGGCTCCTAGCCTGCAGTGCACACCTTCAGGCTATGTGTAATCAGCACCACATTGTGCTCTCTATATAAACCCTCTGGTTGTTCAGTCCCATGCCGGTTATAGCTTGTACCTCAGGGTCTCAAGTGTTCCTGGTTCCTGTTTACCCACTGCTCCTGGTTCCTGTGTCCAGTCATCCTGCATCCTGTCATTGATTCCCAGCTGTGTCCTCCATCCAGTCTCCTGTCCTCCCGGTGTCCGTGTGTCGTCCTTTATCCGTCTCCCGGTCCCTGCAGCTCCTGTCGGTCTTTGTGGGATTCCTTCTCCAGATATTGATATCCCTCGGTTCCAGATAAGTTGGGAAGATTCCCCCTCTTTGTCTCCGTACTAATCATTTGCTTATTGTATCAGCGTATAGTGTATTGTTACACCTGTCAGCAGTTCTTAGTGTGTCAGCATATCGTGTATTGTTACACCCGTCAGCAGTTCTTAGTGTGTCAGCATACTGTGTATGGTTACACCTGTTAAGCATTAGCACAGCGGGTTCCTGTTTAGAGTGCTATCCACTGGCACCCCTCTCCGCAGGGCAGGGTGGTTCTCGCCTCTTTGTTTGTAGATAGGTTTCCCCTTGTTCATCACTGGCCTTGGCGTGTGTGTTGTCCTAACATAAGACCAGGTGGCATCGAGGTGGGAGCCTGACTAACGGGCTCCCACGAACGCGGCTATTATTGGTGAAGCCTAGCACTCCGCACACACACGTCAACTCCATCTGGGTACAACGGAGTCAGGTTGGCGAGGCTACCCTGGTCCTGTCTCTATCTCCTTCCAGCCAGTGTCACGTGGTGTCTCGCCAGACAGCGTGGCACAGGAGATCCTAACAGTGTTACAATATGAAGCCCCGAAGCAACACTAGGCTAAGCGCCTCAGATTTACTCTGTGTTATATGGCAGAGTTTATTCCAATTATTCTCATTAGCGCTGATTAGTAATTAGCGTGTGCACCTGCATTTTCCCTTTTTTTCATACATTTCTGAGAATACCGAGGCCGAGAATAACCTCCGACATGAAAGACGTTTTCTCCTCGGCTGAGGCTCGTTTTGGGCACGAGTTTTGGAATCAGAGCCTTATGTCCCAGAAGAAGCGACTTTTGAACATTTTCGGAGGGCAATAGGGGTATGGGTTATAGGATTGACTGTATGAAGGTCGACATACATTAGGTCAACCACTAAAGGTTGACACATAAAATAGGTCAACATGGTCGGAAGGTTGACAAAGGTATTAGGTCAATAATGGGAAGGTACCGTCAGGGCCGGCACCACCACTAGGCATTTGCCTAGGGCGCCGGCCACTGGAGGGCGGTACTGAGCCACCGAGGAGAGGTACCATAGAGAGGTGCCATAGAAAGCAGGGAGCAGGGGAGCAGGTGTGCACTCTTCCCCCCCAACCCCCCCCGCCCAGATCCCGCCCTTGAATTTATGCTGCCCCCCCTGGACACAGGGGGTGGGGGCGCCCGCCGCAGTATCACCCAACCCTCCCCCCCCGCTTATCAGCGGGAATCAAACGCCCAATGCCCCCCCACCCCCCTTCCCCGTGCCGCAGTATTGTCCGCACCACAACCCCCCCCCAGGAGCGCATACAGTGCCCGCTGAAATCCCCCCACCCCAGAGGGGAGAGGGGGAGCGGGCAGGCGACGGGGGGATTGCCTGGGGTGTAGAAAGGCTTTGCACTGGCCCTGAGTACCGTGTCCCCTCACATTCGGACATAGTGCCTTGCTGTGCTTTGGCACACTATTATATTCTTCCTCCACACCCTAGTGGATGGTTGGGTTGTGTGTAGCTGTTGCGTGGGGCTGATTTCCCACGAGTTATCACCCAGCTGGCGGCACAGGCAGTGCGGCCCGCTTCTGGAGGGAAGGTTGTAGGAACTAACGAGGGCGGCAGAGGAAGAGAGTTCCCGGGACTATCATGGTGAGGCACATTTATTATTAATCCTAGTTCAATAAATGTTGATAAATTATGTATTTATTCAACTAGAATGTATTGTGCATGGGTCAGTGGGTACATAAGCTGTGCACGCTCTGACGAGGGGGCTACCGTGCAGTCTGTAGGCATGTCAGCAACAATTACCAGAACAGATAACAGTGGCCCGGCAGCAGCCATTATGCGGTGTGTTGTGTGATTGTATAATAACCTATCTCACCGTTAGAGAGCTCTTACTGCAATGTAACTCGGGAACAACGGGGGCGAGAGGGCAATTACAGAAATTGGGGGCAGAGGGGAAGATGTCAAATATTAATTTATCTGTCATTTTCCCAGCACGGGTTAGAAAGCTAATTTCAGGCTGCTGTAGGTGAAAGCGTATTCTTACCTGTTATTTATATGGCGCCTACATATTCCAAAGTGCTGTACAGAGACTGATCAGCCACTCGCATCAGCATACCTCCCAACATCTGTGTTTTGCTAATCGGAATACTCGCGCTCCCATCCGAAAAGGGGGTGTTGCCTATGGGAAGGGGGCATGACCTCGTGGGATGTCCTCAGGCCACACCCCACGTTTTTCGCCCCTCTGCATCGCTGAATAGACGCTGTGTACGTGCAACAATGTCTATTCCCTTCAAGCTCGGCGGACTCCCAACTGCCCACCCCGCCACGGGACACTGACAGCCTCAGGGTGGGATGCGGGAACGTCCCCAAAAACTGGGATGTTCCCGCGGAAAGCAGGACAGTTGAGAGGTATGCATCAGTCCCTATTCCAGTAAAGCTTACAACCTATACAAGAGATTTACTAAGCCTTAGAGCAGGTATGTCCAACCCTGGCCCTCCAGCTGTTGTGAAACTACACATCCCAGCATGCCTTGCAATAGTTTTATCATACCATGATAGCAAAACTGTGGCAAGGCATGATGGGACTTGTAGTTTCGCAACAGCTGGAGGGCCAAGGTTGGGCACGCCTGCCATTGAGAGTGATAAAGCAGTGAGAGGTATAGTGCCAACCAATCACCTCCTGTAATTTTGAAATCGTCTGTAACATGGCAGTTAGGAGCTGATTGGCCGGTACAGAGGGGCAGATGTATTATCAGGGTTGGTAGGCTCGCAGTGTATAAGCATATGTGGTGCATAATTGCTTACTTAGGCTGCGGTAACATGCATTGCTGGAATCTCGGCCCCCCCGCTAAGACTTAACCCCCCTGATTTATCCCCGCTCTTCCAGTATGTTCACCTGCCCCGGAAGGGACTGTAGTTAGCAGTCTGCAAATAAATATATCACATTCATGGTGAGAAAGGGAATTATACCATCCGCACCACCTCGGCTGCTTTATTACATGCCCCCAAATCATTCCGTGTCTGACAAGTCGTCCTGGTCTCCTGGCTAATAAATATGAAAGAAACAGACTCGCTCCGAATAGACAAGGTGCGGAAACTGTGCCAAGGTTACCCGGCCTCTTGTTTGCAAGAGAGATGTGCAGACACACACGCACACACACACAAACACACACAATAAACTACGATACATGTACACAAAAAAACACACACCAAAACCTGCACATAAGCACGTGCGAAAGGACAAACACACACTCACGCACACACACACACTACTACAAACTCTTCTCTGTAGGCGAGCTGTCAGCAGTGGATTCAAGATCATGGTTCAAAGGTCACCAAATAAGATTTATAGCAACCATTACTGCATGCAGCGGAAATACAACAATGGTACTAAGGGTCTAAGGGCCAGACGTACCAAGCTTCACAATGTGATACAATGGAGAGATAAATAACCAGCCAATCAGCTCCTACCTGTCATGTTACAGGCTGGGTTTGAAAAATGACAGGTAGGAGCTGATTGGTTGCTGGTTTATCACTCTCCATGTTATTTATTTTTGAAGCTTGATGCATTGGTCCCTTATTGTTTTATGTACACTCTCTTTGCAGTTTTTGCAATAGATGTGTGCGTGTGTGTGTCTGTTGTATATTTAGTTGTACTGTCTGAGTGCAATTTATTTTTTATTTTTTGCTTATCACTAGCAGTGATGGTTTTTGGTTAGAATAAGTCAAATACTAGGTGGCGAAATGTAATGGCCTCCTGTATCTGAAGGGGCGGGAACCCTATTACATTTAGACCAATGTCTTGTACTGTCCCACCAGTTGCCTTAAGTTGCATACACAGGGTGCGATATGTGCTTTAGAATTTGACTATTTAGTGGAACAGTATATATCAGTGGTTCCCAAGGTGCCTCAGGACACTTGCAGGGGTGCCTTGGGTTGGTGGACCAGGATCAATTCATATTATTTATGGTCAATGTACCAGGCAAAACCAGTGCTGGTGGCTGCCAATCATAATATATGTGCACAAACAGAAGCAAATCCTGTCCCTCACCACATAACTGTGACATATAAACACAATGCACTTCATTTATTTTTTTTTTCTTTCTAAATTTCTCAATAAGAAACATTTGACCTAGGGGTGCCTCGAAAACATTTTGATGCTCTAGGGTGCCGTGATTCAAAAAAGTTTGGGAACCACTGGAGTATATACAACTTGCAATGCCGATGTTTGGCCCTGCGAGGTAGGCTTAACAAGTTCAAATCGACTGTGTAGGCATTTCAACTATATTGTGTCCAATCGGCCATAGTAAAAAAAGCACAGAAATATAGTACAAGTCGGTGGTTCGAGGCTCTGGGGAGTTCAAGGGAAATTGCAGTCAAAATCGATAATAGCCAAAAATGCACCATGTGTAAGCAGCTTTAGCGCAGTACGGACGGTGTAGTGGTTAGCATTACCGCTTCACAGCACTGAGGTCATGGGTTCTATCCCCACCATGGCCCTAACTGTGCTGAGTTTGTATAGTCTCCCATACTTGCGTGGGTTTGCTCCGGGTACTCCGGTTTCCTCCCACATTCCAAAAATATACTGGTAGGTTAATTGGCTCCCAACAAATTAACCCTAGAATGTCTGTGTTGTGAGTGTACATGTGGTAGGGAATATAGAGTGTAAGCTCCACTGGGGCAGGGACTGATGTGACTGTTCAAATATTCTCTGTACAGCACTGCAGAATATGTGTGCGCTATATAAAAATCTGTTAATAAACAGAGTGGTGCGGTGGCTGTGAGGGATGCTGGGAGGGATCCAGTGGGATTCCTCTATAGGACCAATAGGCTTCTATAGGGTAGCACCAGCTTTTGTTGGTGCCGCCCTACAGGAATTGTGGTAAAACCCCCAAAACAGGGTTTTTACAGCATATTCCTGTGAACACGTTATGTGATCCATGTAATCAAAGACATATTTTAGTGCTTTATATGCAAATGAGTGACAGTCGGTCCGTAATATTGTTTTCATTTGCCTCTATTAGTAAACTAGAGCACTCTCACTGATTAATGAGGTCCTGGTCTCGTCCCTTAGCTGACTCTTCGGTTTTAGGCTCTGTGTCCATTTTTGATGGGATCGCCCTAATGCACCGGGCAGCACATTCTCTGTGATTCCAAATGAAGTGCAGTGAAGCGAAGTGACTGTGTGTCACATTACGGACGATGATAAATACATCTCTGGGGCTCATATTTCACTAAATCCCGCTAATGTTAGTAAATGCCGATATGCAGACAAATAACATTCCCGGCGCAGAATTATTCATGTCCTCCTCGACATATATATAAAAAAAGTTAAAATATAAATGTGAGATATATTTTAGGATTATTTATTTGAGTAGGTTCTGAACATTTATGCACGCACGGTATGCTTCTGCTTTTAGTTATCATTTACTGGAATATTTGGCAGCTACAGTATGTCAAGGCTGAAAAGGGGCACAGGAGGCAGCCATTTTGTAGGATAAACCTTTATCACAACACTGGATCCAGTGGCATTCCTGAGGTACTTTATGATTATCCATGAGGTACTTTTTGACTATCCAATGAGGTACTTTACGAGTACGAGGAACTTTATGAGTATATCTGAGGTACTTTATGACTGTCCATGAGGTATTCATCCCTGGGGGTTCTTTATGACTATCCCTGAGGTACTTTATGACTATCCCTGAGGTACTTTATGACTATCCCTGAGGTACATTGTTACTATCCCTGAGGTACTTTGTTACTATCCCTGAGGTACATTGTTATTATCCCTGAGGTACTTTGTTACTATCCCTGAGGTACATTGTTACTATCCCTGAGGTACTTTATGACTATCCCTGAGGTACATTGTTATTATCCCTGAGGTACTTTGTTACTATCCCTGAGGTACTTAATGACTATCCCTGAGGTACTTTGTTATTATCCATGAGGTACTTTATGACTATCCCTGAGGTACATTGTTATTATCCCTGAGGTACTTTGTTACTATCCCTGAGCTACTTAATGACTATCCCTGAGGTACTTTGTTACTATCCCTGATGTACTTTATGATTATCCCTGAGGTACTTTATGATTATGACTGTCCATAAGGTACTTTATGAGTAACAGTTGTTATGAGGTCTGTTCAATATAGCTTTACCCATGAGGTACTAGTTCCCATTGATAGCAATAGGGAACTAGTAGGGCAGCACGGATGGTGTGGTGGTTAGCACTACTGCCTCACAGCGCTGAGGTCATATTCTCCCCGTGCTTGTGTGGGTTTCCTCCGTGTACTCCAGTTTCCTCCCACAATCCAAAAATATACTGGTAGGTTAATTGGCTTCCAAAAAATTAACCATAGAAGGTATGTGTGCGTGTACATGTGGTAGGGAATATATATTGTAAGCTCCACTGGGGCAGGGACTGATGTGAATTCAAATATTCTCTGTAAAGCGCTGCAGAATATGTATGCGCTATATAAGAGACTGTTAATAAATAAATAAATAGCATACATACTCATGACTCAGGACCACAAAATGGCCTCCTTACTCGGTTTAGGTGCCAAGTGCACTTCTTGTAAATAATATGATGGAAATAGCATAATGCAATATGATAACTGTTCCTTAAGCTACAGGCGGGCTTCTGTTGAACTGGTTTCATATCTGCACTTAAAAAAAAGATGTAAAGCCAAATTCCGTGGCGTATGCATTCCAGTCTGCATGCGGATCTGCATTAGTGGCCTGCGCACCAGGTTTACAACAGACATGCTTGAACAACCATACTCAGAACCATGTCATAGGGATAACACATGTTTTTAACACAGTTGTTTTGATGGGGGAAAGCGCATTGGCTTTTAAGGTTGCTTTAAAGAAAATAATACAGGAGATAATATATATATATATATATATATATATATATATATATATATATATATATATATATATATATATATACCCTATTGCATATGACCGTAGGTAGCAAAACAATCAAAGCCTCCTTTCACTCTATGGGAGTGCATTATGTAACTAGGGGTTAACATTCGTTACAGTGGGGTTGCGCACCCAACTGTATTTAGCCCCCACTGAAATGATTAGGCCATTGAACCTAATGGGCTATAGAAAGAAATTGAACTGCAGCACATTGTGAACAATGAACCGTACAGTTGTTCTGTGGTTAGCGTGGGACTCCCCGTGGCTAGCGGATTTCTCGGTCGCTCTGCGGCAGCACCCCTGGTGGGGGGGGGGGGATCACATAATCTTAGTTTATATTTTTATTTACCATGGATTAAAATATTCTTCAATAGATTAAAAAGGGAATATCCCATTGGATTACAGCTGTATTTCCTGTGGATTACAGAATAAGAAGCTCCGATTGGATTATAAGTACCATTTTTGAATGAATATGACATGAATACATTTTTTTGCACAATGATTGTTCAGTTCTATTTTACTAATATTATATTGATATAATCAGGGCTGCCATCAGACATTGCGGGGTCCGGGACAGACTAAATAGGCAGCTTTTATTGAGTTTTCTACAAGCTGTTTATACACTGGAAGCCCCATTGAAATGGATAGGTTATTGATTGAAAGGGAAAAGCTCAGTACTGCATGGATACTTAACTTTCAGCCTGATTCAGGCTTGTTCTGATTCAGGCTTGTTCTGAAGGGGCCCCTGTTTCCGATTGTTCGGCAGTCAGGTGGGTGGGCGTGTATACCCAGCCTAGCGGACACATGCAGTACATTTTAACCACATTTGAATTGGATATCAAACTTTAATCGCACATTTTTAATGACTGTGTTCTCAAATGAAATAACACAACCCGCCCATCACACTCATTTGTTGTCCTGCCTGAAGCCGTCGACACATCATTTGGCACAAGGAATCTTGTTACACAAAAAGAGACTTTAATAATTAATTACCGCCGGCTCCTTACAGTGCCATTTGCCACGTACCCCTCTGCCTCCCTCCATAGCACATACGCTGAAGCGAAGGCTGACTCTTGTCTCCCAAAGAGTAAGCAGCAGCCAGACAGATGTAATTAGTCTAAAACTCAAGTAGAAAACACGCTGTATTATCCGCAGAGTATTATACCTGCAGGTCCACCTCGCAGCACATATTGGATTTACGCCCCCCCCCCCCCCCCCCCCCCTTCCCTGCTTCAGGATCCTTGTCAGGGCTCGAGTGCCTTACACCTCTAAGACTAATGCTGTCTGAGATGTACCTGGCTCAGCAATCCTCACAACTACCATTCAACCACAAGAATACTCCGTGCTTTTATAATTGCAGCCTGGAAATCGTGTTTTGTCTTTTTGCCTAAGACATGTCTAGAAATGTTATTGCTGCAAGTGACAGCTGGAACATGACATGATAAATATGACAGCGATACCAACGATCACTGTATAGCACACCAACAGTAAACCGGTCAACATAAACAACGACAAATGCAGTAATATACTAGATGGAACACTTGCTAAGACCAAGCTAGTTACTGTGTGCTCTGTGTACACTTAGCGTACATATGCCATAGCACCAGGTGAGCACTGAGCCCCATAAGTTTGGCAGTCCATAGGCAGCTGCCTGTACTGCCTAGCCTTCGTCTTTGTCAACCATGCGGTCACACTCACCACACAGGGTGCAGAATAAGTCCACGTTCTTTGGGGAGATGCATCAAGACTTGGAAACAGAGATAAAAGACTAAATTAAAGGTGTATAAATGACAGTTAGAGGCTGTTTCTTTGCATTCCACACATATGCACTGAATTTTATTACCATGTATATGATACACTCAAAGGGTTAAATATTAGAAAACATCAAGTGATCTAATGATAGTAATCAAAAAAGAAAAAAAAATGTGAACGTTGAACATTAACCGCGCAGCTGTTATTTATCTGGAAATCGGTACGGTCGTCAAAGTCGTGAGTGAACTACATCGAATCAATGGGCGATGCCGGGATTACGAGGATTAGAGATTCCTCTTAAAAAAAAAAGTTTTGTGATTAATTTTGCAATCAAGTAAACGAGCAGGGCTGTAACTGAGGGCATTCATATGCCCCACTGACTGCTATTATCCTAATACCTGCATTCCAAACATGCCCAGATCAGCGCTGCGTCCTTCACGCTGCTGATGTGGAGCACGTTCCCAGATACACCGCAGGCAGCTGCAAAGTTTGGGATTGGAGAGATGCGAGAGTTCTGGCCCTCAGTGTTTCCCCTAAAGCTGAGGCTTAATAATTAAATCACTCATTATTTTGCAAATGGGAACGCTGGAATTCTCAGCGGCGCAGGCATGGAAATAAATTAAGCAAACACCTTTTACATAATCCCGGATGATGGCGCATATTGAAAACCGCTCTGAATGTATAAATTATGTCAATCTCACTTTGCTCTCAGCCATGATGGAAATGTCAGGAGAGAGGACGCACGCCGCCTGCTACCATTAATCTTTGCTACTCAGAAAATAAAGAGGCGCACTTAGTACCGAGCACCCATGATAACATAATAGAACATTCAGGAGTTTTTGGAAGTGTTGTCATAGGAACCGGTTACACTAGACCCTGCCGGCTGCAAGCCTCCGGCACTGCGACCTGGGCTATTCTTAAATATCTTTTCTTTTAATATAATTTTATTTATTGGACAATGTTGGCAGGGTTGGAAGCATTCAGTCGACAATGGGACGTTCGACAGTCAAAAGTGGGACATGAGTTTTTCAGGGTTTTATTAGCCGACATGTGCCGACATCCACTACGGCATGGTGGGAGAATAAAACAGTGTGCCGAGTGTAGCATGGCGAGTGCAGCGAGCCTTGCAAGGGGACATGGTGCTTTTTGATGGTGTCCATGTCGACTATGTCTACATCTGGGACAAAAAAAACGTAAAAACCTCATGTCGACCTTTTTGCTGTTGACGTTCCCCTTGTCGAACTAATGCTGGTGTCAACCTTCCAATCCTGTCGACCTAAGCCCTGTCAAACTTCAGTGGTCGACCCCATACATGTAGACCTAAATAGGACTGACCCAATGATGGGGCTCTGCACCCATAATGATGCAGCCACAAACCCATTGTGACATCACCAAGCGCTTTTTTCACAGTTTCCCAAAAATTCCAAAAATGTCAATGTTGTGAGATATTGAGTAGCACCGTCCATGGGTGTCTGACTGTGACATAGGGGGGCAAGAGTCCTACAGATTGTACTGGTTAGAGGGGTCTCTGCAAACAAAGGGGTACATTTACTAAGATGAGTGGTTGCCCATAGCAACCAATCAGGTTCAATCTATTGTGTTCTAGAAGGTGCTAAATAAGTAAGTAGAATCTGGTTGGTTGGCGTTGCTATGGGCAACATCCCATCTTCAATAGAAAGCCCATCTTAGTAAAGTGCTCACATACTAGAGTATGACATAGAGTGCCGGGTTACACCCCGAGGACGGCGGCACAGATACACTGTGCGTGCGCGGGGTCGTCCTGCGATGTGCTACAGCGTCAGCCGTTCACATGGCGAATGACAGGAAGTAGGCGCCTGGGGGTGGTCACCGGCCGTTTAGTGGGAAGAAAAGCGCATCATCGATGGTAGAAATCCATCTGGTTCTTCCCAATCGATAGGAAAATTATTCAGCGTTAGACACAGACCATTGACCAATGCCCATTTCTACCAGTCCTGCCCCCCCCCCCCCCCCCCAGGGTTGCCTACCCGCCCAGAATGGCCGGGAGGGTCCCAGAAATCGGGTCCCCCTCCCACCCACCATGTACAATGCGTAAAAAAATGGCATTGCACATCGGGGGCGTGGCTAAAACGGCACGATCACTCTGTACATGCCCCCAAACAATAGCCACTCCCTGCAGCCCCTCCCCCTCTGAGCTGTCTGCCCTCTCCCAGAAAGGGCAGCCAGAAAGTAGGTAAGTATGACCCCCCCCCCCTTTCATTCAAATCTGATTGCAGTACCAATTTGTTTGGAAAATGGGCAAAACCATGTGCATTGCAGGTGGGGCAGATGTAACATGTATAGAGAGAGTTTGATTTGTGCGAGTTATTTTGTTTCTGTGCTGGGTAAATACTGGCTGAATTATTTTTACACTGCAATTTAGATTTCCGTTTCAACACACCCCTCCTAAATTTAACTCTCTCTGCACATGTTACATCTGCCCCACCTGCAGTACAATATGGTTTTGCCCAACAAATTTGTACTGCGATCAGATCTGAATAAGGCCCATAGTGAAGGCAGGAAAGACCTTAGTTATTATTATGATATAGCAATACATTTGAAATGTCATTTTCTAATTGCCTAAAATAATATGCCTGTGTATCAAAAGAAGCCGACTGCTTCCCACTAAATAGTATTTTGCCACAATTTAACCAAAAAATGAAGAGTATAACATATCGCATCGCTGGGTTTGTAGACCACTTTATACAAGTCTATGGGACTTTGCATCGTTCTGTTTATCCCGTAGCTCTGTTCTATAGCGTTTACTTTCCGGTAGTTCCGAGCAATCCAATAATCAGAAGCTTTTATTCGTGTATCTGCACGGAAGCCGCCAAATCAGCACCCCGCGGATTACGCCTTCCCAGGTGGTATCGCCATTAGTTGGGCCTAAAGGTGGCGCAGAATCCTGCTTCAGGGGATGCAGCTAAGTTTCAGCTTTCCAAATATAATTATACATCTGCAACATCTCTATCGGCTCAGTGCTCCTGCGGCACGAAGTCACCTGCCGGAACGCTGCTTTCTGGAGCGGAAACCTGTTAACCCTTTTTTTTTTTTGATAGCGGTGTACTGCACTTAATTTGCAGTTGTTGCTAATTAAGCTTGCATGACTTCCACTTCAAGCCGGATAATGCAGCCAGGGCCGGGAGGCGAAAGGATCACGTGACCCAACCGGTTATTTCAGGAAACGACTGATCCGCATTGGTCACCGAGGCGGAAAACTGCACAAAAAAGTGGTTAAGAAAGCAACGTATAATGATATACCGAGGCTCGCATTACTTTTCATTAAAAAGGTTTCTCAGCGCCTGAGGCATTTTTTTTTTAATGTTATATTACACGGGGAAAAAATATATATTGGCTTCTATTTGCCTGGCAATTCTTCTGCTGAGCGCTGTGTGTTATACGAAGGTACAGAAAGCCCATATGGAAACTGCAGAGTGATGGAATGCCAGCGGCGAGAGTAGAACTACTAATCCCAGCATGGGTTTATTATGTTTCACAACAGCAAGACAACAACAGGTTGCATAGAGACGTACTCAGCGGTGCGATGGGAAACGGCATATCCGGCCTGAAGCTGACGTCACCCCCCCCCTAAACCGATCAGGCACGCCTAGCGCTCTCCTGCCTAGCATTTTCCAAGGCGCGCCTGCACTTTTCTTAACATTCCCACTAAATGGCGGGTATCCACCCACAGACGCCTACTTCCTGTCAATCACATGGTGTACGGCGTGCGAATAGAAAAAGTAGCAACATTTCTAGTTTGCCTATGCCTAAGGCCGGCTCTGCTTGGGTGCGGGAGGGAAATCATTCAATGGTCGCCGAATATCGAATGATTTTGAAGGTGCAGGCAAATCTAAGGGGTCTGGGACGGATATTAGACAGACCTTACATCGACAGCCATTACATCGACACCATTAGTTTGACAGCTCAATAGGTCGACATGGTTTTAGGTCGACATGTCATTAGGTCGACATGTCATTAGGTCGACATGTCATTAGGTCGACAGCTCATTAGGTCGACAGGTCATTAGGTCGACAGCTCATTAGGTCGACATGTTTTTAGGTCGACACTACCATTAGGTCGACAGTGTCTATGTCGACAGTCAAAATGTCGACATGGGTTTGTTCACTGTTTTTTGGCCGAAATGTCGACACAGTCGATATGGACACAGTTTGAAGTGTACCGCAGCCGCTCGCATCGCTCGCTTCGCTCGCAATGCTTCGGGCACGGTGCCTCGCTGCGCTCGGCACACTATTTTATTCTCCCACCACGCCCTAGTGGATAGTAGGGCATGAAATACCGCCTGTCGGCACATGTCGGCTCAAAAAACAGTGAAAAAACCCATGTCGACCTTTTGGCTGTCGACATAGACACTGTCGACCTAATGGTAGTGTCGACCTAAAAACATGTCGACCTAATGACATGTCGACCTAATGACATGTCGACCTAAAACCATGTCGACCTATTGAGCTGTCTAACTAATGGTGTCGATGTAATGGCTGTCGATGTAAGGTCTGTCTAACAATAGTCCGGATACCAATCTAAGACACTCTCTGGTGTCTTACTTCTGCATGCTCCCTGTGCGGGAAGAGGGCAGGCCCATGTCACGGGTGCATTAGCATGGGAACGCCCAGCGTTAACATAAAACATGGGGTGTTACAATGGGCACAGCCCCACGCCCCCCCACTAGCAGTAGGTGCGAACCAGACAGCGAACACCAAGTGCACAAAGGGCCTTATTCTAGTTCACTCTTTCAGACAAAATCCTTAGATGGACAAAACCATGTGCACTGCAGGGGGGCAGAAGTAACAGGTGCAGATAGAATTCGATTTGGGTGAGTTATTTTGTTTCTGTGCAGGGTAAATACTGGCTGCTTTATTTTTACACTGCAATATAGATCTCACTTTGAAGTAAAACCCCACCCAAGTCTAATTATATCTGCACATGTTACATCTGCCCCACCTGCAGTGCACATGGCTTTGTCCATCTAAGAAGGAATTTGTCAGAAAGAGTGAACTAGAATAAGGCCCAAAGTGTCTTGCACATGCACATAAATCTGCGCTAAACATCGCTGCAAACGCACGGGGGAGCGATGGAATCAGAATAAGGCCCTTAGTAGCAGACATGGGGCCGTCTCATTAGGCAGGTGCCCTATGCAGATCACCACCCAGGGCCGCCAGGCCCCGGAACCTCCTGCCCCATCAGCACTATCTGCCGCGTCTCCCCAGATTTATGCCCAGACCATTCTAATAGTGTTAGATATATTTCCGTTCATTCCTCAGCTCTGTCATTGATGACTGGGAGTTATAGGCAGTGGAATTGGAGTGATGGCGCATTATGTGAAATGTCACTCAGTGGAATTCAGAATGACGGCTCTTATCTCTCCCTGTAGCGAGCAGGAGACTTCAGACGCCAAGTCGCACTTTTATTAATACAGTGCTACAAGAGAATGTGCTGTCACTCGTATCGGCCAATCAGATAACAGCTCTCATCTATCTACTGCACATCAGAGAAGAATTACAGCCGGTATCTCATTGGCTGCTGTATGCTAGAATAGGTCAGCCCTATCTGCGACATAAATGTGGTTTTTACAGATTAACCCCTGAAGCAAAGTTATTACACAACGCAGCTGGTGGTCCCAGATTACCGGGGGCTGTCCCGATTTCCGCAGCTGAAAGTGATATGACTTTCCCTAATATGGGTGCGACTCGCAAATTCTGACGTATAAAATACAGGATCCTTAGCATAACCCAATTGCAAGTAATATTGGTTGAAATCAGGACAAAGGGGGTTATTCTAGTTCACTCTTTCTGACAAAATCCTTCTTAGATGGACAAAACCATGTGCAATGCAGGTGGGGCAGATGTAAAATGTGCAGAGAGAATTAGATTTGGGTGAGTTATTTTGTTTCTGTGCAGGGAAAATACTGACTGCTTTATTTTTACACTGCAATATAGATCTCACTTTGAAGAAAAACCCCACCCAAATCTAATTCTCTCTGCACAAGTAACATCTGCCCCACCTGCAGTGCACATGGTTTTGTTCATCTAAGAAGGATTTTGTCAGAAAGAGTGAACCGAAATAACCCCCAAAGTGCTGTGCGCTGTTTACAAGGTGGTGATCACTGTTTGAAAGACTGTGCGCTGTCCGTGGTGCTGCAGTCATGAGCAGATTTCACCATATAGACTCCAATAGAATTTCAAAACATTATTGATTCTGTCAACACAGATGAAATGCTGACATGTGACCAGGTGTTCTAAGCTTGAAAAGAAATAGAGGGTTAGATGTATGAAGCAGTGATAAGGGAGAAGTGATAAAGTGCCTGGTACTTTATCACATCTCCTCCCTTATCACTGCTTCATACATCTAACAGTGAGAGTGATAAACAACCAGCTCCTAACTGTCATGTTACAGGCTGAGTTTGTAAAACACGCTGCCGTGCTAACCTCTGTGCGAGAGTGGTCCAGTCAAAATATATTTTCATATAGTCCAAATAACGTAACCCGAGGGGGGAGATGTACCAAGTATTAGATAGCGATAAAGTGGAGAGAGACAGGGTACCAACCAGCTCCTGATGGTTTTTAAACATAGGGGTTGTGGAAAGAGAATACAGACCAGCTAATCAGTGTCTAACTGCCATGTTACAGGCTGAGGGGCATATGTACTAATCATTGGAGAGAGATAAAGTGGACAAAGATATAGTAGCAACCAATCAGCTCCTCGCATCTTTCAAACACAGCCGGTATAATGGCAGTTAGGGACTCTCCTCTATATCTCTCTCTGGTGCCTAGTACATTCGACCCCATAGCCTGTGTAGTGGCAGTTAGGAGCTTGACCCATCTCCCCTCGTCTCCTAATATATCCTCTCTGTGTTCTAGTAAGTGACTTTTCATGTCTATGGTCCCTGTTAGTGGGTTTGTCTGATTTGATTGATGTGATCCTGGCGCAGTCCTGGCGAGGGTCACCGATTAATGATCAATAAGCCCCCTAGATACTGCTTGCAGGATGTAACGGCTTCTGCGTCACTGCTGCCTTTATACCTCCCTCCCTCATCACTAAGTGGGATCTGACTTTGTTTGGTAATGCTAAGCGCTGCTAAATGCTGCCACCGCCTTCCCCACCGCTATCTGACATAAAGGCCTTCAACGTTATCTTGCTACAAAAGGCAAAGTGTTATTGTTATTTATACCAAGTCAGGTTACCCTGGCAGCTTAACGGCTTATCCTCCGCGTTCCGCACACTCCCTGGTTATTCTCTGATGCCAACCTGTCTTTTTATTGTAGAGCGCACTAATTACACTGACTGTCGTTAAACATAATAGGCGGCGATAAAGAGAGGTGAGTCCGAAGACACGGTCTGCGAGTGCTAAACGTGCACTATTTATTACACAGGGCATAGATATTGCAGTCCAACAGAATTATGTCAGCCCCCCCTCCCCCAACATCAAAGCAATCCACAGCCTCCTTATAACCACCTCTTAAACAAACACCGGACCCACCGCTGGGATTCGCTGCGAGATACAGTACTGTATGTACAGAAATTCTACTATTAACTTTTATAAGGATTTGCATTTTAGAAGCAAAATATTTAACTTCTATTTGAGTGCATATCCAGTAAAACCACTATAGGTACTTATATAAGTGGCAAAACGATACTAGGTGCCTTGCACATGGGCCCGTAAGTCTAAAGGGTCCGACACTGCCCCCCCCCCCCACCACCTGGCACTCAGACTCCGATAGCTGAGACTGTCTTTGGAAGAGCCAGACACAGCAAATAATATGGCACAGTGCACCAGCAACATACAGATGTGTTCTTCTCATACACTGTTGCCCATTTGACATTGTGAGCAAACGTCAGGTTGCGGCGACAGATTTCCACCTGCAGACTCTTTCACCCTTATTGAAGGTCTTCAGTGCAGAGCAGGCTTTACAATGAAGATTCTGTCAACCTCTTTTTAAAGCAATGCTAACCCTTAGGCCATAATATGCTGCATATAACCTCTTATATATCAACTACAAATGTTTATTGTTAGCTTTGAGGATGGTGCGCTTACTATTATCCAGTGACTGTATGGGAATGTTTGCACATATTTGCTTTCTTATCGTTAAGTACTATCACTGCCTGGCAGCACCGCCGCCGCCGCTGTTGCCGTCTCTGCTCCTGTTTTCCTCCAGCCTCTGTGGCTTCTCTCTGAGCATTAGATAACAACATAGATGTGGTTCAGCCAGTGTGCAGACAGTGCTGTCTGTAGTTCATGGAGTCATCGAGTGTATAAAGGAAGATATCACAAGGCGAGACTGCATGCTGATCACGGCTCTTGCAGTGGGTGTGTGGTGTACACATAACACTTCCAAATCAATACCAGTGAGCAGAGATTGTATTGTGTGACACTGATTACAGGACAGAACCATGTACGTCAAATCAAACAGCACAAAAAAAGCCTGTTTACAATGTCCCATTAATAACCCATTAGCAATGCCTCTATATGTGCCCTACATGTGTAGGATTGGACATTCCCATCAGCCCCTGCCTCAGTGGAGCTTACAATCTATATTCCCTGCCACATGTACACGCACACACAGACATTCTAGGGTTCATTTGAACCTACCAGTATATTTTGGGATTGTGGGAGGAAACCGGAGTACCCGGAGGAAACCCACGCAAACACGGGGAGAATATACAAACTCCACACAGTTAGGGTCATGGTGGGAATAGAACCCATGACCTCAGTGCTGTGATGCAGGTATGCTAACCATTACACCATCCGTTTATTGGTCCTACAGTAGGGTCCATTGTGTGACGGTTGACATACAGTACATTTGGTCGACCACTACCACTTTAGGCTGTATGGGTATGGCAGTGTTCAGCTGGGTACACATTAGGCTATTGTACTAAACGATGTGCTCAATAACTATATTGTTATCAATATTTGGTGTATTGGCTAGTGTTAACGAATGCGCACTCTCACGGGTCATTGTTGAAATCCAGGCTATCCAATCAACAATAGCATGCTCCTGGATGTGGCTGCTGAACGATATTGTTACCGACATCGCTCAGTGTGCGTACAATATACAGTTTGTCCAGGAGTTCCAGACAGTTCAAGGAAAAACCCGTTAATGATCTCGTTACTCCAGATCAAGCAGCTAAAATCCTAGGTACTGCTATCCTGATATAGCGTGACAGTACAAGACCTATACTTTCTATGGCCGGCAATGTGGAACAGCCGACATGCATTCGGACAGCCGACACACATTCACGTTGACACATCACCAGCAGGATTAAGCTGTTGGAAACTTGGAAGATTTTCAGTATTATCGGTGTGGAAGTTACGATCTGACAGCAATAGAATTACCCACTGCTGTCTAGAGATGTGCCCAGAACCCTGTCATACAGTTTTGTTTATAATATATAATGGTGGTTTGGTTTTTGAAAAACCGCCGTCAAGTTTTTTTGGTTCCAATTCCGTTTTTGGTTAAAAAATTAGTTAAAACAATCGCTACATATTTGCAATTCAAATATCCAATTCCGAACCGCAGGATCTAAACCGAGGGGGTGATTCTGTTCAGCGAACTCATCCGTGCATTCGCCCCGGGAGTTCGATGTTGAAGCTCTGCGCATATTCGCTTATGCAAGACTTGCATAGTCTCCGAGGCGCTCACAAAGTGGGAGGCGGCGGTCGCATGGGTGTACCTAGGAAAATGCTCGAATTCCAGAGGCAGGCGGCTGACATCTCTGGATGTCACCCTCCTTGCCCTGTTCTCGGAGCCGGACGCCGCTAATCTAAGTCACCAGAGACTGATTTAGATTAGTGAGCGCTACAAAAATCATTCGATTGTGGGCGACTATCGAATGATTTTTTGTCTGCACGCAAGCCTGCACATGGATGTTTATGCAAAACATCTATGCGCATTGCTGCAGCGAGATTCAGTGTTTAGTGGGTATTCGTGAATGCTCGGCGGGCGGGATTACATGGTGGTAGTTCCCTGAGTCCTCCGAGAGATCCGGATCAGGTTTCTCATGGATCCGGATTTCTGGAGAACCGAACCGCACCTCTCCAGTGCTGCCCCTCTACCCTACCTCATTCTCTGCAATCCAAGACATTACTAGCCGCCCTCTCGGCAGGCGCAGACTGCAGGAAGAAGGGAATAAAGAATACATTTGTGTCAGGAGACTTCAGCTGAAATCGGCATATATCCAACAAACGCAGACTGTCAAACAGTGCAATGAATTCTCCCTTCCCAGCAGGGATCCCCATACAGGAGCTTCAAAACCCTTTGTACCAGCCTCTATTACCCACCTGCTGGGCCCGAATCCAACAACACCCACCTCTTCTCATTTTTTAGGCTCCTTTTTTTTCGGATAAAAGGCCAGTTTGAGCTGGAATCCGCTTCACAGAGCCGCTGACACAAATCGCAGACTCACTTAAACCCAAGTTGAAAGCCGAGCCTATCACACACTCTGTCTTCAACCTCTTCACTCACGGCTGCAGATTGCAGGCACCCCGCTCTGGGAGCGTGAGATCCCTTTGGTGTCGGGTGAAGGGGGCCGGGGGAGAGAAAGTTTTGCAAATCCCAGTAAAGTGATTACGGTAACAGCGATGCAGAAATGACAAAAAAATAAACTATTTGTCTGCCGGAGACGGCTCGCTGATGTTTGTGGCCTATTCCCAGAACACAGCCACTTACGGGGGTACCCGCGAATATTAAGTATCCCCCAGATGTACTGTGGAGGCCGGGGTCCCTTCATTATCATCTGCAAATACACCATCCACCCGGTATATGTCATTGTTTTGTGGCCCTATTACATGTAGGGTTCAGTAGTGCAGTATGGTCTGTATTTCAGCACTGGTTTAGAAAGAAGCATTGTGCTATTATGAACACTAACATGAAGTCTTTTACAACCTTTCATTGTCGCTGCTGGGGAGGGGAGAATAGAATTTCTCACTAGTCTGATAATAATTGTCTTTATAGTTCAGATTCCAGTCGTTTTATACCTCTATTAAATCCGTGTTCCAGGCAATGACGAAGATAGCGGGAGATGTTCTTACCTAACTTATCAGTGCTCAGACTTTGTGCCCAACTCAGCCCCGCATAAAGCAAATGGCTCCCAAACCGCTCCGGATGCAATGATGGGGTATAATCTGTTATGGCTTCCTCCCGCTCAGCCTGCCCCGGACACCACAATAACCATTATAATAATTCTGTAGACTCATCAGTGCTGGAAGCATTATGGCCTGGAGGCCGCGGTCGCCAAACGCGGACATTTAAGACAACTGTAAAGAAAGATGGTAAAATACATATTGTTGTGTTACTGCTCATTACTGTGCAATGCATGGTACTAAGGGGACACGTGGTCTGTCCTTATCTCTGGTTTTATTTGCCCTTTATTTTGATTTATCTACATGTACTAGACAGAGCGCAGTGTTTGCCGAATGTAGACGCCGAAGTCTAATTACCGACACTTCCAGGCAGTGTAGAAGCGCGGATTCCAACTGCCGCCGATACTTATTACTGACGATGTGCTAAGGAAAAACTAGTGACGGAATTTTTACTGACACATTTTCCTGTAGTATCACAATATGCCCAACGCTGAATGTACAAGTCGGAAAGGGGAGCAGGATGAGTAAGTTAGGCGCAGATGGAAAAAAAAATGCAAGTGACTTTGGGCCTGATTCAGTAACGCTTGCTAAGCAGTGTTTGCTAAGCGAGTGGCTTAACGCCATTACTGCAAGCGATGTCCTTTGCGTTACTTAGTGCGGCCGCAACAGGCAATGCTATCTCCAGATGGCGTTACCCTATAGTAGCCTTCGGGCTACTGCCTCACACATTCTCATGGAGAGGGATCCTGCTTTCAGCTCCTCCCCGGGGCGTGGCATTATCAGAATCCCTCTTCTGGCAAAAGTAACATTGTAGACCCTTCATTTTCACATTGCGAGTTTACTCTAAAAATGTTTATCATTTCTCAATTAAAAATTTGGACCGCAATACATATGCCCCTAAGAAACGGGAACAATAGCGCAAGGCTTTGGCAAGAGGTATCAGCTTTGGCCCGGCTCCTGGGTTCATAAATGAGCCAGCTGGTTGCCAGGCATTACAATCTGATAACCGGCTGTGACTATAAGGAAAGAGAGAAGAAAGGGGGGAAACTATAATAGAACATTCTCTCCATCCAATGGCTCCTTCCGGATGCCAAACACATTATTGCCGACTTTCCCCAGTAGACGGAAACAGTAGAGAATGCAGCGCTGGGCCTACTCCCAGTAAGTGTGAGTTCTGCAGCAGTCACCAGTCTGATGGGTAGACCAGCAACCACTGGGACTATGGAGATCAGGGACACAGGAGCTGGACCTTCCGGCGGATGGCGGGCAGCAGTGATTGGCGAGAGAATCCCCAGGAGAAGCTGTAATGAGGGCTGCTCCATCTGTAATTGGTTATCTTGCACATCTTCTCCACTTTACCTCTCCAAGGCTCGAAACATCTCCCCCTATAGGTGTTTTATGGTATTAAAATTCATTGAATACATGTGGGATAGGAGACGGTCGCTAGGTCGACACCAGGGCCGGATTGGGACCAGAAATCGGCCCTGGCATTTTCAGCACACAGGCCCACCTAAAGCAGACGGCACCCTTGCGCGGCCTGGCCGCGCAGTAAAAAAAGGGGCGTGGTTTCATAGAAATGAGGTGTGGCCTCACAGAAAGGGGTGTGGCATCAAAAAAAGGAAGTAAATTATGGGATTTTAGATGGGGTGGACTGCGCACTCATTAAAGGATGTGAGTGGACTTATGTCTTCTGTGTTTGCACGCAGATGGGTGGCGTGTAGGTGTCTGTACACTGCGCTGTTATCACCAATAACTGGTGGGCGCAATGTGCGATGCGACTGTGCGGTGAGAGGGATACGGATGGGGCGGCGTCCCTCCCCTTGCCTCTTACCCTCTTCCTGGTGTGCGCTGCGGCTCCGTCCGGTACCCGGCTTGGCAGGAGATGGCTCGCCCTGGGGCGGGAGGCGTCACGGGTGCGGTGCTCACTCCACTGCCGTGCACCTTCCCGTTGCCGCACGCTGAGCTGACGTCTGTATCCCCACTGACGGGGTTGACAGTGCTACTGAAGGATGCCAGCCTGCGGGACTCGGTGCATAGAGCACGTCACGGCCACGTCGGGACGCTCAACTCACTGGGTGAAGGAGACTTGGTGGTGCCTTGTGGGTGATGTGGTCTGTAGCTGTAGTCTACAGCATCCTCCAGTAGCACTGTCACCCCGCATCATGACGGTGGTGGCGTCACATCATAATGGGCGGTGGCGGGGCGGGGGCGGCGTGGCTGCAGAAAGTTCGAAGAACTTTCTGCACCAAATCGGCCCACGAGGCCATCGGCCCTTCTGGCATCTGGCCCTTCTGGTCGACACTATGAATTTCAACATGCATTACGTCGACCACTAAAGGTCGACAAGGCTTAGGTTGCACTTCGGGCGCGGTGCCACCCTGCGCACGGCACACTATTATGTCATCCTTCCCATTTTCGACCTAATGATTGTGTCGACTTCCAACCCCGTCGACCTTAGCCACGTCGACCTATGTCATGTGTTGACCTTAGCCCCGTCGACCTTAAGTCTGCTTAATGTATGTATATACGTCCTTAGTGTCACCCCTATGTCCCATACCCAGTTGCGTGCCTCCAGCCTCGCGGTATATCCCTGTAATCGTATTTATATAGTGTAATAGTGCAAGCTCCGTACAACCAATGTTCCCTCTAAATGAGATGAAGTGATCGGGAAATCTGAGGTAATTTCATCATTAAATCATCTGTGCAATGTAACTAATATATGCGTCTCTGATAGGTCGCCGTTATATTATACATATTATTGTAATACTTTTTGTGCGTTGGCTTCTGTGCGTCCTGGTGACAGTTTTGTGGCTGCGTATGTTTCCCAGATGCGGGTCGCGTGGCAGGATGGGCGGACTACAGGGACTGTGCTAGCACTGCGCTGTACGCGGTAACTGCAGCAGACAACTATAACATAATACTGTATTGCATTCATCGTGGTAGATGCTAAATTGTAGTGGGCTAAAGGACCTTCCACGCCCAGGGGGAGGAGCAAGGCCGGGTGGCTTGCTCCTTTACTATCCATGCCACCACTGGTTGCCTTTAGTAACCAGGTGGCGAGCGAAGCTCCTCCTCTCTCCCACCCCCTCTCCTCCCCTGTGATGTCAGGAGGTCCTTTAGCCCACTACAATTTAGACCTAACCGTCATCATACTGTACCGGCACCGGGCTCCCCTTTATGACATCATCAAGAAGCTGCTATTAACCATCTGGTGTTGGAATCATGCCCAGTTGGACCTACCAACATTTTCACTGGAAATTAGTGACCGATATGACATGCACGCAAACCTTGGGCCGTTAGGGTGCGAGAATCAGAAAATCTAAATTTTGGGAGCGTTTTCCCATTTTTTTTTGGTGTAAATGATTGCCACTTTATAAAAAAAATGGGAAAACTCTCCCAAAATCTCTCACTCTGAGGACCTTATTCTGGTTGCGGCGGCCAAACGTACGTACGTTCCATATCAGCGTACGTTCCCCGTACGCGGCCGGTGAGCGAAAGTCCACCCAAAAAACAGCCGCATACTTGAGCAGACGGACGGATCACCGCTTAGACTCCAACAACTGGAGTACAACAGAGTGTACGCCACCGTTTACGACGTCTCTCGTCCGTCTTCTTGCGGCTATCTGAGCGTACGCCACCGTGCACGGACGGGTCTCTATTGTTTTCAATGGAAAACTCAGCGTATGTCACCGCTCGTGAGAGTGAGCGTACGTCCGTGCACGCTGGCATACCCTTCACATATATGGCCCTCATAATCTACCCTTTCAACTATGATTAAGACATTTAAAATAATTATTCTAATTGTTCATCAATTATTGTTTTCTATTACCTCAATTGTCTACCTTAATGAACAGCCTAATAAAAATACATTTTAACCCTCCTTACATGTATATTTATTATGTTCTAATGTTGCATTTTAATCACTATCTATGTGTCCCCATATTGCTGTTACTTTTAAATCAACTTATGTTGGTGTTACAGTGAAAACGTTGACACATGTCGACTTGTGTAGATTGAGTGTGCTGCTGTTTAAAGTATATGAAAACTTACTGAATGTGTGTAAATGGTTACCAAATAACTACCTTAGCATATATAAGCAGGTCTTAAAATCATAGTTACCTTAAATGAAACCAACCTTTACATGTAGAGAAGTGTAGAAAGATATGCTTACAATGTGTTTGAGGGCTGTGTGTGGCTTGCAGGTAGTGAAATAATGGTTTGGACTTAATAGGCTGCAGCATTGCTTAATACATTCAGGTGTATGTGTTTGACCAGTAATCAGCGTTAATTAGCAGACCCAGGCGTCCGCTCTCATGCGGTATCTGTAGGGGTGGTCTGAGGTTGCGGTTGGCGGCCGCCTGTTTTGTGTCCGAAATGAACGGTGCTTTCGCCGATCGAGCGGTTGTAGCATCGTACATTTTTTGTGCACACCGTCGTGTACGCCCTTGTTTACGCCCAGTTTCCCTCATTATTTCGGCCGCTCCCCTCAACACGCCCCTATGCCGCCCACAATGACCGTACTCTTGCGGACAGGTTTTTTCGCACGGAAAGACCCGTCAGTCAGCGTTGTGGAGTCGTCGCGCCTGCGCATTGCGGAAGGTACGCATGTGCAGATCAAAAAAAAAACCCGGAACGTACGCTTACGGCCCAGCCGCCCAAACCAGAATAAACCCCTGATTCTCACACCTTATTACATTTGGTACTGTGTCGTATTATTTAACCACCGAAATCAGGCAGTGATGTACCAAATCATCATATAATATTAGTATAATAGTATAATCCAGTATTATCAAACTCTGCTATTACAGTCCAGGTTTTAAGAATATCCATGCTTGAGCACAGGTATCCCAATTAATACCTCAGTTCATTTAATTTAGCTATCAGGACTCAAGCATGAATATCCCAAAACAAGGGCAGTAGTGGTGAAGTTTGGGAAGCTCTTGTATAAAGTGAAGCTAGCCCTGACAAACTGGGACCACACATGTTCTGGAATGTTCTGGTTTGTAAATGCAGGCGTTATTTCTGTCTATGTTGTGGGGAGTCCTTCCTGACATGCAGCATTGGGAAGCTGCTGTGCAGTACAACCCTTACAGTGAATAGATTACTCAGCAGGGACAGAACAGGACAACCAATACAGTAACATGAATTTATGCCAATGGCTCAGCAAACTAAAAACAAAGCACGGTACTTATGTAATATCTGGGCTCCCGTTTTTCTTACGAGACCGCGTCCCATCGCGGGGCTCGCTGCGCTTGCCACGCTTCGGGCACGGTGGCCACACTATATAAAATCAACTCCATGCGTAGTTGGATAGTAGGGGTATGAAAAAATGGGGTGCATTTAACATGGGAGCCCAGATAATACATAAGTACCCAAAGCACTTTCCAGTATGTTAAAAACCTTAGTGTATTAAGCCCTAAAAGCAGTGGAGGCTCCATTTGCAATCAGTAATCTCCTGCTGCCCTGCATTGTAGTTTTAATCTCCCTGATTCCTCAGAATTTGCCTGGGGTGCTAGTGCCAGTTCGGAGTTTCTTTGCAAGGACCGTTATTTGTTGTAATCACTGTGATCTGCTGTAGCTGCTCAGGAGAGAGACAGACACAAGCACATGATCACACAGGGTCTTCTTAGCTGTCCTGGTATTCTGCATTAACGCACCAGGGGTGTGGCCTAATTTAAAAGGGATTGGCCTAACAGGACCATGTTTTTTGTTGTCACTCTGGGGGCGGGGTTGTGTGTCCAGCATCTAAAGAAATGGCGGCTGCGCCCGGAGACTGGGCTGTCTGCGGTGCTGATCCCCCTTATGTGTGGCCAGGTAGAACCTGGAGATATAATGGGAATATATCTGTATGGTGGGATCACCGCTGTGTTGGCTGTAACGTAGCTGCAGGAGTTGCTGGCTGCTTTGTCCTGACATAATGGCCCCGCAGTTATTTACTATATCACTGCAGACATTGAGATCTGTAATTAAATGAGAATTATAACATGATGGAGAACATGCAATAATCAATAGTCAGCAGCCTTCTGCTGAGTCCTGCACTTTAACATTCCCCGTAATTGATATTGCCTAATACAAATTTATTTGCTTATTTTAATCTATGGAAATGGTCGGAGAGATGTGACAGCCGCACATCTGTCCTGATTTAATGCTATACATAATTTACTTGGGGGGGGGGGTATACATTAAATGAAGCCGACATTCCTGCGTCAGCACCTGCCTTAGGAACATCACCATGGGGGACATCATTGCTATGGCAAAGGCAATACTCATAATGTTGTCACTGGTGTAATAGCAAAACGGTCAGAATGTCGGCAGTGTGACTGTCACACTTCATCTTTGTAAATGTCGACCTGGTAAATGTCGTCATTCTATAATGGTTTACCTGCTCACCCGTGATTCGGAGAGGTCTCACAATTTGAGATTCTCCGGAACATTCACGTCAGTGTCGGAACTACCATTGGTGCGGCAGGGGCCCCTGAGGACTAAGGCGATACTCCCCAACATGACCCATTCCAGGAGGGACAAAATGCTCTTTTCCTGGACTTCCATGCCAGTGGCAGTTGCAGAGGTGGGGTTGCACCAATGTTCAAAATTCAAATAGGAGAGCCCCGCCTGCCATTAAGTCCCAGACTGTGGTGTCTGGGGTGGCAGTTGATACAGCTCCCCTATCTGAATTTTGGATTGTACTGCAGCCCTGCATCTGTTACTGGCATGGACGTCCAGGAACAGAGCATCTTGTCCCTCCTGGAATGGGTCCCGACTGTCCCGATTACCGCAGGAACGTCCTGGTTTTCGGGGACGTTTCCGCAGCATCCCTCCTGCGGCAGGCAGCATCCCGCGGTGGGGGGGGGGGGAGGGAGTTGGGAGACCCCCCTGTCAGTTGCTGGCCAGCGGTAATAGACGCTGGCCTTGCAGGATGAAGTGATTATAGGCCACACCCCCTCCCACTGCAAGTCACGCCCCCCTAATGTCCCTCCTCACCAGTATGGGGTTGGGCTAGATTCATGTGGTTACAGTGGGAGATATAGTAGTACATTTGGTGGTGTCAGGTGGGGAGCACGACAGTAAGATGGGACCACCCTGAACTGCTCCCGTTACTGACACACTGCATCCCCAATCATCAGATCAGAGGCACCACATTGTTCTGGCCCTGTGTGATGGCGGCTGTCTCCCTGTCTCTCTCTCTCTCCCGCACCTCTCCGGCTGCTAAGAGGGATTTAGCTCAAACGAAATCCTCTTCGTTCCATTTTTTTTTCCATAATGAAAACAGCCAGTTTCCAGACCTCTCTGCTTGTCTGATCCTGACAAATCCCCTAATCATTTGCCTCTCTACATTGTGCATTTAAACTGCACAACGCCTGTCTCAAATTAAACTTTACAAGCTTGACTAAAGATACAACATGCTCTAAATTTGGGGGGATGAAAAGCCCATTTCTCAGGCTGTAAGTGCTTCGGAGGAGAGAAGAATCTGAGCGATTACTGCACATGTGACAGGGTGCAGTACAACAGGCGCCACTGTGTAGGTGACACAAGCTGCCTCGCGCTAAAAAGACCCTTGAAGGGTGCGTGCCTGAGGTCACCTGCTGCTGTGATACCTCTATATCCCTCTATCGGGGGGATCTTTCATATTAGTGAGTTCTCCCACTCCTGCTGGTTTTCAGGGAATGTGCTGCAAATATTTAATGGTCTCAAATAATCTTATTCTCAGCATTTTAACCTACCAGCATATTTTTAGATAACGGGAGGAAACCGGAGTACCCGGAGGAAACCCGCGAAAGTACGGGGAGAACTCCGCACAGTTAGGCCATGTTGGGAATCGAACCCATGACCTTAGTGCTGTAATACTAACAGGGTTGCCGACCCTCCCGGAATTTGCGGGAGTCTCCCGAAAATTGGGTCCTTCCTCCCGGCCCCCGGAAGGGTGGGCAACCCTCCCGGAATCAGGGGGACCCCCACTGAGCCCCCCGATCGCGGCATTTATATGCCGCAATCCGCGGGTCTCAGGGGAGGGGGCGGAGCTAAAACGGCACAATTGTGCCGTTTTAGCCCCGCCCCCTCCATGGATATCAGTTATTTCTGCTATTTGATGTAATGGGGGCGGGGCTTAATGACGTCACAGTTAAGCCCCACCCCCAAAACTCGTAATGCAAGATTCCTCTCCGGGCTTCTCCCGGAGAGGATTTTTTTAAAGTCGGCAACCCTGAATACTAACCATTACACCGTTCGTACTGCCGTGCTGTGTAATAAGAACTGGTATAACTGGTATGTGGTATAATACAAAGTGGGGCACTGCAATGTGGTAGAAAACTAAGTGGAAGCAATGCAATGGGGCATATTGTGAACGGGGGACACTGTGTGGTATAATGTAAACAAGGGCCTTATGGGGCATAACATCAAAACTGGCTGTGGAGGTATTTCTCTGGAACTCGGGTTCTCAAAGTCGGTCCTCAGGACCCCACACAATGCATGTTTGAACTGTGCGGGGTCCGAGGAAACATTGGGGCTGGGGGCTCATTAAAATTTTGCTATCTGGCCCACACATTTAGTCTACACTCACTGACATCAGAAATTGGTGGCCCTGGACTGCTAAAATTGTCAATAATCCAAGGATTGGCTCCGTCGCTTCCTGGGCCCTGTACTGGAGTTCTGGTAGCCGCCCCCCCCCCCCCCCCCCCAAGATGGCAGCCAGCATAACTATGCCCACTATAAAAAAATGAAACACAATAACCAGTGTCCTCCGGTAAGCGGGACTTGTTATGGGTAAGCAATGAGAAAATCAAAGCTACTGTATACCAATATTTGTATTTTTTCCATGTGCGTTTAACATATGGATGACTCTGTAATTTATGCTGAAGGAAATCTATACGCCGCCGTTAGAGTATGTCGCACAGTCAGACTCCATCTTTAGATATAGAGTTCTTAGCTTTTTTATATTTTGAAGAAGAAGAATTAATTAAACTCATAGTTTTTTAAGTGCTCTCTGTGGGAGGGTTCTTAACTCTATCAGTAAGAAGTAATAGAGGCTTTCTTATTGCAGGACTGTTTATTTGTAAGTCATACTCAGTAGCAGAGTGGAGGGATACGTTCATGAAAGAGCGAGAATGAAGATGAAATGTAATAAAGTCCGGGAGCCCTCCGCCGGCGACAGCGCATTAATGTTGAAATGAGTGTTAGATGTGGCAGTGAAGGAATCTCCTAATGTTGTGGTTGTATAAGTCTCTGAATGTGGGAGTGCATACCTCCCAAGAATGTTCATTCCAGCCACTGGCAGGGGGAAACCACCAAATCTCTCTCCGCACCACCACCACCACCACCACCACCCCCCCCCCTCGCGGGACACTGCCGGCCCCAGGAAGGTCGCGGGGCAGTCCCAAAAAATGGACTGCCCTGTGGAAATCGGGACAGTTGGGAGGTATAGAAATGTAGAGTGTCCCCCTCTATCTAGGCCCCCCCTGTGGTCTGCATGTATTTTAATGTGTTTTTAATGTGTTTTTTTTTCAGCCTCTGACCTCTTGTGCAAATTTTCATGGGACTTGGGGGGAGATTCTCTAAGCTAAAAATGCGGTAAAAACCCCATTATCGGGTTTTTTACCGTATTTTGGGATGCTGCGGCGGGGGGGGGGATTTTGGTTTACCGCGGCGGGCGCATCGCCAGAAAAATCTGGCGATGCCCCATAGAAGCCAATGGGCTTCTACCGCATCCCACCGCCACCCCGCAACGACCCCCCGCCGCCCCGCACGGACCCCCGCCGCCCCCTCACCTGTGTCCGGGCAGCACAGAGCTGTGCTGCTCGGACCTGTGACCTCCTCCATGCACTGATCCTCTTCCGGGTGCAGGGAGGAGGAGAGCCCGGTGCAGCAGCAGCAGCGCCGGGTGTGGGAGGGAGGGGGGAGCCGCCGGGACCTGCTGGGACACGGCGACTCTCATCGCAAAGGGCAGCTCTTAACGCAAGAGCTGTCCTTTGCTATAATTATCGCATATGTTAGAACATATGCGATAATTATAATTGCGAAGAGAGGCGAAGGGGGGCGGAGATTCTAAGAGAATCTCCCCCTTGTTCAACTCCCATGAAAATTTGCACAAGAGGTCAGAGGCTGAGCGGTTTGTGCTGAGCTGTGATTAATGGAGCTCATCACATGCTTCTCAGGCCCATGGAGGACAGCAGCAGCCTCATCATGGGAGGGTTTTATCAGAGGCACATATATTGTGGGTACAACTCTCTGATAATCCAGATGCCCTGGCTAGCACACTTACCCTCTGGAGTTTACATGTACTCTCCCAGCAACTTTGGAGTTTAGATGTACCCTCTTATCACAGTGTTGCTTTACAACATGTCCTTACATGTGAACTTGCCTCCTAGTTTATGTGAGCTAGTCAGTGACATTATACATACGTATGATCTACCTGCCAGGCTTGGCTGCTAATACTGCCACTTGCTCTTATCTGCTGTTTTAGCAACTACACGCTGCCTAGGAAACAGATCTGAATCAGCCCCCAAGGCCGGATAGCCGGTGCTTGTACTGTGTATGTGATCTCTCGATCACTGAGGGGTTAAGCAGCGGTTCCTGCTCACAGCGTGCTTATGTAGACTTATGCTGGATTATACACAAATCTTTGAATATAGAATTTCAGCACAGTAAGTGTCTATTCAGTATACTGTGGGCACGGCGTCTCTGCAATACAGCTCAGATTCATTAAGAATAAATGATTAAAACACTCTTCAGCCCAGGAAAGACATCTTTATCAACATCCAGATAGCAATTACCGGCTACTAGCGTTACATCATAATACCTGTTTGTTCTGGTGCGTTAGTTGCTTGTTTATACACAAACAACATCTATTGTGCGCACTGGGACCAGTTGTTGGCGCTGATAGATTTATGCCAGTGGGCCTGTCTTTCTTATACTCTCAGCCTCTGCACAGTACCACTCCTAGCACCATCCACAGTACCACTCCTAGCATCATCCACAGTACCACTCCTAGCACTATCCCCAGTACCACTCCTACCACCATCATCAGTACCACTCCTACCACCATCCTCAGTACCACTCCTACCACTATCCTCAGTACCACTCCTACCACTATCCTCAGTACCACTCCTAGCACCATCCTCAGTACCACTCCTAGCACCATACTCAGTACCACTCCTAGCACCATCCTCAGTACCATTCCTAGCACCATCCTCAGTACCATTCCTAGCACCATCCTCAGTACCATTCCTAGCACCATCCTCAGTACCATTCCACCACTATCCTTAGTATCACACCTAGCACCATCCTCAGTATCACTCCTAGCACCACCCTTAGTACCACTCCTACCACCACCCTCAGTACCGTTCCTAGCACTATACCACTATACTCAGTACCACTCCTATCACCATCCTCAGTACTACTCCTAGCACTATCCTCAGTACCCCATCCTCAGGACCACTCCTAGCTCCATCCTCAGTACCACTCCTACCATCATCCTCAGTACCACTCCTACCACTATCCTCAGTACCACTCCTACCACTATACTCAGTACCACTCCTACCACTATCCTCAGTACCACTCCTACCACTATACCCAGTACCACTCCTACCACCATCCTCAGTACCACTCCTACCACTATCCTCAGTACCACTCCTACCACTATACTCAGTACCACTCCTAGCACTATCCTCAGTACCCCATCCTCAGTACCACTTCTAGCTCCATCCTCAGTATCACTCCTAGCACTATCCTCAGTACCACTCCTAGCTCCATCCTCAGTACCACTCCTAGCTCCATCCTCAGTACCACTCCTAGCTCCATCCTCAGTACCACTCCTAGCTCCATCCTCAGTACCACTCCTAGCTCCATCCCCAGTACCACTTCTAGCTCCATCCTCAGTATGACTCTAGCACCATCCTCAGTACCACTCCTAGCTCCATCCCCAGTACCACTTCTAGCTCCATCCTCAGTATGACTCTAGCACCATCCTCAGTACCACTCCTACCACTATCCTCAGTACCACTCCTAGCACCATCATCAGTACCACTCCTACCACCATCCTCAGTACCACTCCTACCACTATCCTCAGTACCACTCCTAGCACCATACTCAGTACCACTCCTAGCACCATCCTCAGTACCATTCCTAGCACCATCCTCAGTACCATTCCTAGCACCATCCTCAGTACCATTCCTAGCACCATCCTCAGTACCATTCCTAGCACCATCCTCAGTACCATTCCACCACTATCCTTAGTATAACACCTAGCACCATCCTCAGTATCACTCCTAGCACCATCCTTAGTACCACTCCTACCACCACCCTCAGTACCGTTCCTAGCACTATACCACTATACTCAGTACCACTCCTATCACCATCCTCAGTACTACTCCTAGCACTATCCTCAGTACCCCATCCTCAGGACCACTCCTAGCTCCATCCTCAGTACCACTCCTACCATCATCCTCAGTACCACTCCTACCACTATCCTCAGTACCACTCCTACCACTATACTCAGTACCACTCCTACCACTATCCTCAGTACCACTCCTACCACTATACCCAGTACCACCCCTACCACCATCCTCAGTACCACTCCTACCACTATCCTCAGTACCACTCCTACCACTATACTCAGTACCACTCCTAGCACTATCCTCAGTACCCCATCCTCAGTACCACTTCTAGCTCCATCCTCAGTATCACTCCTAGCACTATCCTCAGTACCACTCCTAGCTCCATCCTCAGTACCACTTCTAGCAGCACCATCCTCAGTACCCCATCCTCAGTACCACTCCTAGCTCCATCCTCAGTACCACTCCTAGCTCCATCCCCAGTACCACTTCTAGCTCCATCCTCAGTATGACTCTAGCACCATCCTCAGTACCACTTCTAGCTCCATCCTCAGTATGACTCTAGCACCATCCTCAGTACCACTTCTAGCTCCATCCTCAGTACAACCCCTACCACCATCCTCAGTACCACTCCTAGCTCCATCCTCAGTACCACTCCTAGCTCCATCCTCAGTACCACTCCTAGCTCCATCCTCAGTACCACTCCTAGCTCCATCCCCAGTACCACTTCTAGCTCCATCCTCAGTATGACTCTAGCTCCATCCTCAGTACCACTCCTAGCTCCATCCTCAGTACCACTCCTAGCTCCATCCTCAGTACCACTTCTAGCTCCATCCTCAGTATGACTCTAGCACCATCCTCAGTACCACTCCTAGTGCTGCATGCAATTGTCACATTTATTCCAGGTCTGTATTCCCAAATGTGTGCCTCTTGTTCATTGTTGCAGTATAATTGATATTTCTGTTCATATTATAATATATAGGCAAATTCATATTATCGGTTTAATATTCTGTATGGTAGTAGCAGTTCTCAGTTCACTGTTCATGCATCCAGCGCCGGACAAAGGGCGGGATTCTCTAAAATCCGCAGCCCTCTTCGCCCGGCATCGCATTTCTAATGACCGCATATTCTCTAAAATATGCGGTCATTAACGCAAAGGACAGCTCTTGTGGTAAGAGCTGTCCCTTGCGATGCGGCGCCGTTGCTGGACTTTCAGGTCTATGACCCGGGAGTCCGTCTGCGCATGCTGACGCGCCGGCCGCAGGGCATGCTGGGAGGGATCCGTGACGGATCCCTCACACACCGCTGCGGTAAGAAGCCCATAGGCTTCTGCAGGGAACCGCCAGCTTTTGCTGGCGATTCCCTCCTCAGCGGTGGCACTGCGGAGGGAGGTTAGAGAATACAGAAATACGGTAAAAACCCTGATAACGGGGTTTTTACCGCATTTCTGTAATAGAGAATCTCGCCCTAAGAGAGAAACTGATATTTCTGCCGTAGCAGGGTCCCTCTGATGGCTCAGCTGGTCATTAACCCTGTGTATAAAGGTATCTTTAGAGGTTCACCGTGTGTAGAAAGTTGTACTGTGGATGGATGCGTACCATACTCACAATAGGATATATAGGGTGACTCCTATAAAGGTTTCTTTACAAACGATCTCACAACTTCTCCAATTAGGACAAACTCATGTAGGATTTCCATGCACAAAAGAAACGAGAGTATGTGTGAGGTACTGGTATAAAATAAAAATAAAACAGTGGTGAAATCCAGAAGAGTGTACCAAACTCACAATTGCATATGACACACCATGCGTGTAAAGGTATTTGTACAGTTGTCACCACAGGGTCCACTGTAAATGGATGTGTACCGTACTTACAGTATGACGCATGTAGCGGTTTATTTAAGGCAATCCCTGAACTCCTCCACGTGGAACCAACTCAAATGCAGAGTATTGTGTACGAGGAAGATGGAAACCGTCTTAGTAAAATAGGTTTTAATAAAACATAAAATCATATAATACCTGAGATGCGGCCGAACCAGCCAGAGGCCACCTTCCCGGGAGAGAAAAAAACCACCAAGGATGAATTCAGTCACTCTGCTTCCACCGCGTTTCGACAGTCCTAGCTGTCTTTCTCAAGGCTGCAAAAGGTATAGGCTGGTAGGTGTGTGATGTTGGCCCACACAGCAGATATGATAACCAGCGTTTTTTTGGCACAACGCTCTGAGTTGCACAGGACCCGCTGAGTGGCGTACCAGTGGCAAAATGATTTTTTATAAAGGGGGGTTTCTAATGCAGTTAACAATCTCCCACTCTGTGTAACATTGGAGCATGTGGGAGTAACAGGTGCCGGACGGGATCCCGACAGGTATTTACCCGACGTTGGGATCCTGACTGTCAAAACACAGACAGCCGGGTTCCCGACGGCCACCTGCTATTTTCCCTCGTTGGGGGCCACGACCCCCATAGAGGGAGAATAGAATAGTGCCCACAGTGTGGCGAGCACAGCGAGCCCACAAGGGACTTAGTTGCACTCACCATGCTGTCTGAGTCTGGGCAGTTGGGATCCTGACATCGGTCTAATGACTGTCGGGATCCCGACTGTCGGGACCACACCCGGAGTAACGACTAGCGGTGGCTCCTACTTTTTTGTAGGAGGGGGCAACATTGGCCTTTTTATACATTGGATACTGTATGGAATACAGTATTAATATGCAACAATATAAATGGTCTATAGTATAAGCTATATCAAAAATGTAAGTAATTAAAAAAATGTGGGAAGTAAAAGGTTTAATATACTATAACAAATGAATACACCTACATCATAGAACCAGTACTACACTTACTAAGCTCACATTCTCCCACCTCATGGTAAGGCTCCTGTCTCTTCTTCCTGGTAGCTGCTCTCTGCTCCGCTTCCACTTCGCAGAGCCATGGATTTTGATCCCTGGTCCCATCCTTTCGCTCTAAACCTGGTTTGCCCATTATTTGACAAGGATTTTACCCTTCTTTTAATCCAGGTCGAACTGCAGGGTTGTTGACCCTGGATATTCAGTTTGGTGCTTTTTATACCGCACCTCGACCTTACAATAACCCAGGATTTTGTTGCGCTGTGAAAGGGGTATGATGAAGGACTCACACACACAAACATGGTAGAAGCTGCCACCACTGGGCATATGCGAATTGCAAAGAAGAGGGGGGGTTTCCACACAACTGCCCCCCCCCCCCCCCCTTCATTTGCCTATGCGTACCGTAGCTGGGTGTAGGAGGACTCTTCAGTATAATAGAGCCACAAAAAAATAAAATACAGCCTTGACGTGAAATATCACACTAATAATAGGCTGCGCTGGCAGAACAGACGGGAAGGGGAAAGGAAGAATCTCATTTGACATCTGCCGTTGCCATGGCTGCAGAGTGCAGCTTCCCGGCCTAGCCCTTGTCTGCACAAAATCTGCCGAAATAATTGAAATGTAATATCCAAAATTGTTTATTTGCTATTTAATTGTGCGATCGATGGCAGCTTGTGAAAGGAGGCCGTTTGCATCGTCTTGCATAGTAAATCTGCTGCATGGATGAGGCAAAAATAAATATACAGTATATTAAAATAAAATGGCGCGGTATAAGAGACTGATCATTTATTCTGTGTGTGGAAGCCGCGCACCACCTTGTTTATTATCCTGTAACTTGGCAGAGACCCGCTCAGTAGCGATGCGCGTACTAAACTATCTGCAATAATACTCGCTACAGCCGGCTGCCTCCAGGGAAAACAACTTTTAAACGTCTTGTTCAAATATGTGCAAAAAAATCAGGGATAAATAAATGTGCGTTTGTTTCTGCACAGAGCTGCCGGGGATTTGCAGGAGGGCGAGACCGCTGAAATGAAATGAGGCGACAAAGACTGCAGGACTCCGATTAGTGGCGGGGACGGAGAGATTATCAAACACTGGCGGAGAGGTTGGAATTGTTCGTATGGAAGCGAAATAACATTTCCTCCTGCCCCATTCCAGGACCAGATTAAGGAGAGTAGATTTTACTAAAGCTTCTAAAAAATGAAAATAGGTGATGTTGCTCATAGCAACCAGTCAAAAATGATAGACAGAAAGTGATTGGTTCCTATGCGTGACATCACCTCTTTTGTTTTTAGAAGCTGAAGTAAATTTACTCCTAAGAGGCCAGAGAGACCGTCAACGGTAGTGGCCATCTTTCTACAAAATCCTGCTACTTTTTTTAATTGCTGGCAGTTTGCAAGTTAATTGACAGAAAGCCGGTCTTTGGGGGTGGTAACTGGGAGTGTCAGAGGAATGGAGTCCTGCCCAGGCGTTTTAGAGGAAGTCATGTGACGCCAGCCCCGCCCCTGAGCAGCCTGTTTTTTATCGCAGCCCCCGAGGAAGTCCTGGACTCTGGCTCTGCTGCGTATACCTGATCGCAGAGCCCAAAGTACCAACCAACCAGCTCCTCTCATTTGTCAAACACAGCCTGTAACATGGCAGTTAATACCTGATTGGCTGTTTCTTTATATCCGCCCACTTTATCGCTCTCTCTCTCTCTCTCTCTCTCGTCAGTGGCCTATATTAGCTTTAATATCAATGGAAACATGTTTTAACGTAACAAATTCTGCACCCCTTTATGGACTACCAATCTTTAAAGTGTGTTCCTTGCACAATGAATAATACATTGAAGAACCATGATTGAAACTGTTCCCAGTCTGTCTGGTATAATGGATGTTAACGTAATAAACCACAAATAGCCCACACTGTACATTTGTTATGCAATCTATGTAGAAATCTGCATGCCATTTAGGATGAATAGCCACGCCGCGGTAACATATGACGGCGTCGGCGCGGCGGAGATCGATGCAGCAGGAGAGTTTCTATTTAAATTCCCTTTACTCCCGTCGATGAAATATCGCTCTAAAAACAACACGCACTTAAGAAAAACACACCTAAGAAAAATGTCTGCGAATCGCATGGAGAGAGTAATTGGGGGAAAAAAATATTTCACCAAATAACATTCAGACAGAACTTCCAGCCTACTGAGATTACGGAGAGTAATGGCATACACAGGATATGAATTGAAGTCAGGAACTGAATGTTAAATGAGAAGCTGATCTGATAGATAACAACGGAGGGATGAGACGCATCTCGGTTTGGACAGTCTGGGTGGGAGATGTGCCGGTTGGGAGTCTATGCAGAATATTCTACATTGGTAGCTTAAATTCAGTTATTTACAGATAAGGTGTTCTGTTAACCCTACGAATGCCAAGTGAATTTGTCAAAATAGGTGTGAAAATTGGCAAGCAAACATTTATATTCATCATAATGACCTGTAATGTTACCTTACATATTTTTTTTTACACAGATGTAAGGGACACTGGCATTTTTAGTGGATAATTTACATTAATCCCACATACCGTCATTGTCCTCTTCATTCTTCCACATTAATTTCAGTATCTCCCATGTCATCAGTCCACCATATTATTGTGGCCATGACTTCAACCCAAAACTCAATATAGGGGCGTCTCTACATACAGTATAGGCTTAATGAGGGCCTGAGAAGTTTTGGACAGTAACCCCCCTCCCCCCCTCACTCATAGTTGGATGGATGGGTTAGGTGCACCCGCACTTCCTCTTCCGTCAATCTCAACTCATGATAACCACAGCCCACAGGTAAGTGGGACCTGACTGTCCTACAATGTTGCATGTTCTTAGTGTCCAGAAAATCCGAATTCTGAGTAAGCAATGAGGAAGCATGAACCACCAAAGGGTGCTGACATACCGACACTTTAGTTAGTCAGGTCATATGTAAATGAGATAGGAGTGAGCCAATCAGGGTGCTCAAGGAGGAGTAGGCAGGATAGAAAGGATCACATGCTATAGTGATCTTCCTCTTTTCTTGTGAAGCCCCGCCCTCCCATCCCTATTTCTTCTTCTTAGCAGCGGTAAATAACGGTGATCTTGTGTAGTTGTGTGAGGTAGATAGTGGGTGCGCTCTCCCCGGCATTGATTGTCATGGGCCATGCTTCTGCACGGGGGATGGCCGCACCATCTGCAAGAGTGGTGGTGCTGGGAGAGTGATCACCAGCGGTGTATGGTTGGTATGGTGATGCTTACCCCCCACTTTCCTATCTTGACCGTTCTTTGGTGCCGCCACCGTTTTGATAGTCTTTAATATGTTGTCAAAATAAATTTGACATTCAAGTTTTGAAACGCCAGCACTTGTGTCTGTGACTTTGTTTTAGTGATAAGTATTAGTTAAGTTAGAGTAAGTTATGGTTTACATTTATAAAGTGTGGGGCATAAAGATACCCAATGGTGAGTTCATGCATAAATATACTGTATATTATGCAAAAAAAAAAACAGAATTGGGGGAGATATACTAAACATTGATAATGAGATAAAGTGAAGACAGCCCACCAGCCCAGAGCTGTCATTTTTTTAAACCCAGCATGTACCATGGCAGGTAGGAGCTGATTGGCTGGTATATACTGTATATACTCCAAGGCTAGTGCATACACCTGTGTGTGTGTTTATACCCTACTGTATAACAGGGTTGCCTACCCTCCTGAAAATGGGGTCCCCCTCCCGGCCCCCCGGAAAGGTGGGCAACTCTCCCGGATTCTGGGGGACCCCTGCTTCGCCCCCTGACCGCAGCTTTCTCCCCCTGACCGCGGCGTTTAAATAACCCGATCTGATGATCTTGGTGGAAGGGGTAGGGCATTTGGGGCTTAATGACATCACACTCAAGCCCCGCCCCCCGAAGTCCTGCCAGAGAGGAGACTACAAAAGTCGGCAACCCTGCTGTATAACTCATTCTAGAGTACACATCAAACCCAAAATATTATAAAATTATATTCTAAAAGAACATTTAACAAAAAAAGAAAAAAGGCCTTTTTGTTTTCTATCCCGTGCTGTCTTTATGGCTGATCAATAATATATCTGTACGCTTTGTGTTCCTTACATAAGGAACGCTTCATTTTTTGCCATCTACGGGGTGAATTAATTGGTCACAATATTGCACACGGAGGCACATTCATTTTTTTTTGGACAATAAAGTCGTTTCTTCCATCCCCGCTGTTCAGTGATTTGGGGATTTCTGTGATGTTCTGGTTTTGATTACGGTACTAAAACACGCGTCTCAGCTCCAGTATCTAGACAGTAATAACAATTATTGTGGTGAGTGATTGCTACGTGGGATCGACTGGCGGCCATTTAGATGTTGGGCTCAGAATAGAATCTTGGACGACTCCTGCTGCGGGAGGTGCGAGCAGCCCGGGTCTCGTAAAAAGTTTTCTGGTTGGTGTGAAAACTACCAGCTTCCCTATTTCATTCTCTCTATATATAATATCAGCATAAGCCAAAGTCAGACGCTCGGGTGCGTTAGTTTTCCGCGCCAAAGGGCAGATGTACTAAGCCTTTAAAAGTGATAAGTGGAAAGTGATAAAGGGGTGTGTTTACTTAGCCTGCGATGGAGAGAAAGCACCAAACAATCAGCCCATAACTGTCATTTTCAAACCCACCCTGTAAAACGGCAGTTAGGAGATGGTTGACTGGCAGTTTAGTTATATACCCTATAATAGCAGCAGCCAATCAGATCTTAACTGCCATTTAACAGGATGTGTTTTCAAAATGACAGTTAGGGGCTGGTTGGTTGGTACTTTATATCTGCCCAAGGCTTTGTTCATCTCCCCCAAAAGCTCCTCCCCTCGGCTGCTCCTTCCAATTCCGACTCCCAGAACCCTACTTGACTTCCCATGATCCTTTGCATAGCACCAGGGTTAGTTATGGCCACACTGGCTGCCCTTGAAAGCATTGTCACCCGGCTCTCCCACTTCCTCTCCCTCAGGGGGTAAATTTACTAAGACGGGAGTTCTGTTGACGATGGGATGTTGCCCATGGAAACCAGATTCAACTTTTTTTTATTTATTTAGCAACTTCTAAAATATAATAGATAGAATCTAGTTGGTTGCTATGGGCAACATCTCATCTTCAATACAACTCCCGTCTTAATAAATGTACCCCTAGTTGTCTTCAGAATTCCCCCCCAATCGCTGACCCCTCCTCTTCCAAACTTCTATCTATCCTTGCATCTTTCTGTGTCTCTCCGTGTACCCCTCTCACCCGAGTGGACCCTCCCTTTATCTGGTCTTCAATCACCCGTGTTATATCTCTGGTTTCACCAGTTCCCCATTCCCTCATCATCCTCTTTCCTTAAACCTGTCCTTCACCCCTTCTCCAGGTACCCATCCCAAAGTTACCATCACCACTTACCTCCTTCTCCCTGCGTCATTCCCTTCTCGCCCCCATCAGCACCGTCCCTGCCCCCACCAAGCCGTCTTCTCTTCTACCAGCTCATTCTGCCTTACGCTATGTAGACGTGGCTGAAAAGCACTGAAAGGCGCAGGCAATGCAGCGGGTCAGTGTTAAGGTAAGGGGATCATATATTCACCAATTAATGAAAGTCCTCTTAGGGTAAATTGGGTACATTTCCCTTAACCATTTGAGTGCCGACGTTGCTATAAGAGATGTGCAAAATATCCGCAAAAACATCCCAGGGCCGAAGTGGGGGGAATATGAATCACTATAGTTATTGCCGGCAAATGATCTGAAGTCAATTCATTGAAGTTTTGTTAAACGTTGCACCAAAAAAAAAAAAACACATTCGCACATTTTGTCTGGGGGGTGGGGGCTGTTTAACCCCTTGAGTGGTGGGTTTTGCTGGGGCAGGACAAACCTACCAGGGCAGGTTTGTCCTTCCCCAGCAAAAACCCACCACAGGAATCAGAAAGGTCCCCCCGGAGCTTCCCTGCCGCAGTGACGTAGGCGGCAAGCTTGGGAATGTTTGCGGCGGCTCGGGAGGACTCGGGCGCCTGAACTCCTGAGTGCTCCGGAGTCCCCGCCGAGCCGCACCGACCATCCCCGAGCCTGCCGCCTACGTCACTGATGCAAATAGTGAAAGGGAGCTTCGGCGTACGATCGCCGGAGGGGTGGGGGGCGACAGGAGGGAGTAGTGACCCCTAAAGGTACCACTGGCGCGCACCTAAGGCAAAGTCGTATGCCCGGAAATTTCCAGGACAGCCCGCTGCGGCAACACAGCTGAACCCGGAAAATTTCCGGGCATACCAATCAAGTGGTTAATATCTACATACCCAGACGATGAACCAGGCAGGGGAGTGAGGTGCATAATGAGATGCTGGGGTACATTATCTGCATTGAATGAGATGAGTCAGGAAGACAGGCTCTGTTCTGACACTGGGGTCTGAGTGATTCATGCGACATTACCCAGTGACTCATCTTCCTTCTTTATTTCTGTAGCTCGTATAAAACTGGAGAAGTGTCATCACTGCCTAAACATCCGCAGCAATCCACGCACATATGCCACTGTACGATGCATAATCCTCAGCAATCCACGCACATTCCCCACTGTACGATGCATAATCCGCAGCAATCCACGCACATATCAAACTGTACGATGCATAATCCGCAGCAATCCACACACATTCCCCACTGTACGATGCATAATCCGCAGCAATCCACGCACATATCCCACTGTACGATGCATAATCCGTAGCAATCCACGCACATTCCCCAATGTACGATGCATAATCCGCAGCAATCCACGCACATTCCCCACTGTACGATGCATAATCCGCAGCAATCCACGCACATATCCCACTGTACGTTGCATAATCCGCAGCAATCCACGCACATTCCCCACTGTACGAAGCATAATCCGCAGCAATCCACGCACATTCCCCACTGAACGATGCATAATCCGCAGCCATCCACGCACATATCCCACTGTACGATGCATAATCCGCAGCAATCCACGCACATTCCCCACTGTACGATGCATAATCCGCAGCCATCCATGCACATATCCCACTGTATGATGCATAATCCGCAGCCATCCACGCACATATCCCACTGTACAATGCATAATCCGCAGCAATCCACGCACATATCCCACTGTATGATGCATAATCCGCAGCAATCCACGCACATATCCCACTGTACAATGCATAATCCGCAGCAATCCACGCACATATCCCACTGTACGATGCATAATCCGCAGCAATCCACGCACATATCCCACTGTACGATGCATAATCCGCAGCAATCCACGCACATATCCCACTGTACGATGCATAATCTGCAGCAATCCACGCACATTCCCCACTGTACGAAGCATAATCCGCAGCAATCCACGCACATATCCCACTGTACGATGCATAATCCGCAGCAATCCACGCACATTCCCCACTGTACGATGCATAATCCGCAGCCATCCATGCACATATCCCACTGTACGATGCATAATCCGCAGCCATTCACGCACATATCCCACTGTACAATGCATAATCCGCAGCAATCCACGCACATATCCCACTGTACGATGCATAATCTGCAGCAATCCACGCACATTCCCCACTGTACGAAGCATAATCCGCAGCAATCCACGCACATATCCCACTGTACGATGCATAATCCGCAGCAATCGACGCACATTCCCCACTGTACGATGTATAATCCGCAGCAATCCACGCACATTCCCCACTGTACCATGCATAATCCGCAGCAATCCACGCACATTCCCCACTGTACCATGCATAATCCGCAGCCATACACACACATTCCCCACTGTATGATGCATAATCCGCAGCAATCCACGCACATATCCCACTGTACGATGCATAATCCGCAGCAATCCACACACATTCCCCACTGTACGATTCATAATCCGCAGCAATCCACACACATTCCCCACTGTACGGTGCATAATCCGCAGCAATCCACGCACATATCCCACTGTACGATGCATAATCCGCAGCAATCCACGCACATATCCCACTGCATGATGCATAATCCGCAGCAATCCACGCACATATCCCACTGTACGATGCATAATCCGCAGCAATCCACACACATTCCCCACTGTATGATGCATAATCCGCAGCAATCCACGCACATTCCCCACTGTACAATGCATAATCCGCAGCAATCCACACACATATCACACTGTACGATGCATAATCCGCAGCAATCCACACACATATCCCACTGTATAATGCATAATCCGCAGCAATCCACGCACATATCCCACTGCATGATGCATAATCCGCAGCAATCCACGCACATATCTCACTGTACGATGCATAATCTGCAGCAATCCACGCACATACCCCACTGTACGATGCATAATCCGCAGCCATCCACGCACATTCCCCACTGTACGATGCATAATCCGCAGCAATCCACACACATTCCCCACTGTATGATGCATAATCCGCAGCAATCCACGCACATTCCCCACTGTACAATGCATAATCCGCAGCAATCCACACACATATCACACTGTACGATGCATAATCCGCAGCAATCCACACACATATCCCACTGTACGATGCATAATCCGCAGCAATCCACGCACATTCCCCACTGTACAATGCATAATCCTCAGCAATCCACGCACATATCCCACTGTACGATGCATAATCCGCTGCAATCCACACACATTCCCACTGTATGATGCATAATCCGCAGCAATCCACACACATATCCCACTGTACGATGCATAATCCGCAGCAATCCATGCACACATCCCACTGTACGATGTATAATCCGCAGCAATCCACGCACATATCCCACTGTACGATGCATACTCCGCAGCTATCCATGCACATTTCCCACTGTACGATGCATAATCCGCAGCAATCCATGCACACATCCCACTGTACGATGTATAATCCGCAGCAATCCACACACATTCCCCACTGTACGATGCATAATCCACAGCAATCCATGCACACATGCCACTGTACGATGTATAATCCGCAGCAATCCACGTACATATCCCACTGTACGATGCATAATCCGCAGCAATCCATGCACATTTCCCACTGTACGATGCATAATCCGCAGCAATCCATGCACACATCCCACTGTACGATGCATAATTCGCAGCCATCCACGCACATATCCCACTGTACGATGCATAATCCGCAGCAATCCAGGCACATTCCCCACTGTACGATGCATAATCCGCAGCAATCCACGCACATTCCCCACTGTATGATGCATAATCCGCAGCAATCCAGGCACATTCCCCACTGTACGATGCATAATCCGCAGCAATCCATGCACATTCCCCACTGTACGATGCATAATCCTCACCCATCCACGCACATTCCCCACTGTATGATGCATAATCTGCAGCAATCCACACACATTCCCCACTGTACGATGCATAATCCGCAGCAATCCAAGCACATTCCCCACTGTACGATGCATAATCCGCAGCGCTGCCCCTGGTAGTACACGGACACCTCCTCTGTTTCCCTACACCTCAGCTGTATTGTGTACTGAGAACTGTGCTGGTAATTGTTACCTGTGCTCTTTTCCAGTGTCTCAGATACTGTAATGTTTAGTTCTGTGTTCCCTGTATTGTACTAATTTTTGCCCTATGTACAGTGCTGCCCCTGGTAGTACACGGACACCTCCTCTGCTTCCCTACACCTCAACTGTATTGTGTACTGAGAACTGTGCTGGTAATTGTTACCTGTGCTCTTCTCTAGTGTCTCAGATACTGTAATGTTTAGTTCTGTGTTCCCTGTATTGTACTAATGTGTGCCTTATGTACAGCGTTGCCCCTGGTAGTACACAGATCCCTACTCTGCTCCCCTACATCTCTGCTGTATTATGTACTGAGCATTGTGCTGCTAGTAATGGTTACCTGTGCTGTTATACTGTCGCAGTTACTGTAGTGTTTAGTTCTGTGTTCCCTGTATTGTAGTAATGTGTGCCCTATGTACAGCACCTTGTAATTAAAATGTAATAATATACCTCAGTGTTTATTGGACCACTTGCTAAACTTAAATGGGAGGAACAGAACAACTCATACCTCCCAACATTTGGCGACACAGGGGGTGGGACAGGGTGCGTGCCAAAGGTGCATGCCAAATTTTGGGGGGCGTGGTCTATCGGAGATGGGGCGTGGCCTATACGTGCTGCGCTGCCGCTATGCCACGTCCCCGGTTTTCACAGCGGTGGGGGCATGCCCAGCAGCTCGCGGGACATTCTTGCGATAAGCGGGACAGTTGGGAGGTATGAACAACTGTTTGAGCTAAATAAAATTAGTCACCAGTTCTACCACCAGTTGAAAGCAAGGGGTCCAGTCAATTTGTTTTTGTGGAGTTTTTATTGGTCTCTAATTGATGTGAATCCCAAGATTCCCTGGTGACAGTCGCTTCCTAAATTAACTTTAAAACTTTGCAAAACTCCTCCCCACCACCAGCCCTTTACACGCCGTCCTCTAAATACTGTACCTCCGTCTTCTAGAGAGTAGCACCACTTATCCGGCAGCTAAATGCCGGATATAAGCAGACTGCACTTTGTCTAAAGGGCAGATAACGTGTGCCGCGTTTTAACACAACTCTTCGCTCTGCCGGAGAATATGCTGCATCTTCCTGTACCCTTTATTTGAACTGCTGATGAGAATGTGTTAATGGAACAGTAATTTACTACTAAATGGATAGGGGCCTCCATTTACCCATCTGCCAGACAAAGCCGAGGCTCACATACAATAGGAAGGAATTAAGAGGCCTCTTAATGAAATATATCTATCAATAGTGGAAATAACTGGCATAGAGAATAGAGCCTCTTCTGCTCTGTACGAATCCTGAAGCCGAAAACAAGTTCTTTCAAATCAAATAATGTGTCTTTTTCTTGTAAAGTAATTACTTTATGTTTACAAATGGGTAAATTCCGCATTACTTAACCAATGCATTATGAAGCCGGTTCAATTACACCTTCCAGGCGCATCAGGCTGCAAGGCCGGAATCATAACACAGGTAATAATAATTTTGTACCCCTTATTGTTGCCTATCACAGCTCCATGCACAACGCGTTTCGCGTGTTCCTGAAGGATTAATGGGAGTTACGTTCTCCTGTGAGCACAGTAGAATGCTGCAGTGCCCATTCACATAGAAAGCATCCCATGGCTTGTGGAGCCAGGGGTCATTATGCCACATAAATGGGAATGACTCCACGCCAGGCCGCTGCTACAGTACTTCCTGTGCCCTGGTAGCAAAATCCCCCATCATGGGGATTGAGGTTCGCCGTTAAGGTGTACAAGTTGCCTGCAAGTAATGTTAGCAGCCATGACCATTGTACATTGGCACTTATAAGTATTATTAATGTTCTATGACGGCTCCAGAGGAGGGGCTGCACCCAAAGCCAGTGAGTCAGTTTGTAGCCACACCCACTGCCAGTGAGTCCGTTTGGAATGGCAGTTGGTGTGACTCCCCCCTATTTGAATTATTAACTGCCTCTCCTCTGGAGCCTCCCCGTTAATATTTATTCATGAACTCATCTTCGGGATCTAGTATGACCTCAAGCCCCCACTCCACAGAATAAAGGACGGGCTCTCAGAGAAAGGCAGTTCCAAAAAACGAGCATGAACGCCAAGATAACATAAGTGTAGCCAGCCACTGCCAGAATACATCTGTAGATATAGTAGAATTGGGAACAACAAAGCAATCCCCGCCCCAGAAGCACATTAGTGGGCTCGTAAAGCCATAAGCCATTCCCGCCTCACCTAATGTGCAGCACTGCAGGTGCAATCGACATTATACTGAAGATTGCCCATCAGCCGGGAGCAGTAAAATGCCTCACCTTTACCCCTCCAGCCCAGGATAGCTTTAGTAGGATCCGTCAATACTATGATGAGCTCATAACTTGTCCCGGGTCCTCTTCTTGCCAGAATAATATATTACCCGGATAGTCCTCTGAACTTTTGGCTGAGGACCCTTGTTCTATAAAGCGCCTGTTTACTGTTTGATGACCATAACCTACCTTGTAATAGGATCTGGTAATTTAGCCGCTGAAAGCGGCTTAGTGACAGAAGCCTATAAAAGTTTATTGACTTGTGCGTGCCAGCTTTAGGGTACAGGTTACGGCGTCCAAGGAAATTAGCCCCATCCAATTTATAGCTTCATTACAAAGCGGTTTGTGTGCTGTCAAGTCGCACTCAACGTATATATTTTACTCCGCTCTGCAGCTGTATCCAGCTATTGGTAAGTAATAGCAGCTCGACGCACAGTTAATTCCAGGGCAATTAATTGCAAATATGGATCTGCAGCTGGGAAATTAAAGTGTACCGGCGGCTTTCAAACTATGTAGCAGCCATTTTGTTGGCTGAGTGATGTCACTGATTCCCGGTGGCTTGATAGGCTGCATTTGTCCTTATTGCCGGTACGGCCACAAAATGGCGGCCTCCTCAATCACCGGATCATGTGATCTCCGTAAAGAGTGCAACTGATTATATTAAATTAATAAATTAATTTTATGCATTTTATCGGTTATTTTTCGAATAAGCAAAATGTTGTAAAAAAATAAGATTTTTAGGATGCATAACATTAAATCTGAGAAAAATGCATTTCTTTTGAAAATAATGAATCATTCCAAGTATATTTTTAGCTTTGCTTTGTATAGCTTTTGACTGATGCATTAAAGATTTGTGTTAATTCCCTTGTCCTAATCAGTAGGAACTTAAAATATTTGGATTACAAAAACGAACCCCATGGGAATGAGATCATGTATGTTACAGTATTACATTTATAAATAAATTATAAAACTAAATATTATCTTGTTGTTGACCACTTTTATAGCCGTGTGTCTGGCCTTGTCAATGCCCCCAAGCAGAGGCAGAACTCTAGGAGGCAATGGAGTCATCTGCCGCCGGGCTCCTGATCCCAAGGGGGCACCTCTTCTCCACTGCAAGTTTAAATCCTTTAATTGAAAGCCATCAAAATCGCTTCTGTGCCTGAGTTCTGAAATATAAATGTGTTCTCTCTATGTTCTCTCTCTCTCTCTCTCTCTCTCTCTCTCTCTCTTTCTCTCTCTCTCTATATATATACATATATATATATATATATATATATATATAGAGATTAAAATTTTATATAAGGTTGTATGTGCTTGTGTGTGTGTGTGTGTGTGTGTGTGGTGGGGGGGGGGGGGCACCCTTGCCTCCGGGCAACTGGGACGAGCTTACGCCACTGCCCCCAAGCTCTTATTGGATGCTGGTTGATCTTGCCCAGTGAGTGTCAATGCTGTGATTGGCTACAGGTTAATCTCTATTTACTGTATGTGAGTGTTCTCAAGCTCTGGTTGGCTACAGATTGATCTAGGCTCGGCGCTCTGCAGGCTGCACTGTGTACTGTGCATGCCTGGTCGCCGGTGCAAGGGTGCGGGTTTGGGGGGGTAGGGGGGGCTTGCCACTGTGGGCAGCTGCCCAGGCCCCTCCAGAGGCCGGGGCCCGGGACAGCTGTACCCCTGGCACTTGCCAAGTTTAACCCTTGGCAAGGGAATCTGTCAAAATAGATGGGAAAATTGTCAAGCAAACATTTTTGAATCCTCACAGTGACCTATAATGTTAAACTTATATAGGAAATATAATATTTTTTTTTTTACACAACTTTTTTTTATTATTTGAATTTATATAACAAATGTGAACGACGCCGGTATTTTTTGTGGATATTCTGAACTTCTCTCACAGAAGACAGAAAGTGTTTAAGGTTGTTCAGGATTGAGTATTTAATCAGTAAGTCAAACTGCTGTAGCCTCACCCTTCTCCGTGCAGAGGATGATTTTGGATGCAGGATCTGCCTCCCTTAAACCTGCTATTACCAGTCTGGGAAAATTACACTTCAGCTGCTGTTCAGTAGACTGGATGCAGTTGTTAGTCTGTGACTGATTTATGTGACAAAACCGCAGATGTTGAGTTTTGTGATTGTTTTGTGTTTTGTCACAATATGTCCTTGATACGTTAGAATAATTAATGCCGACTTTTAAGCTCAGTCTGGCTGTTCCTCCCACACAATAACACAGCAGAGCTAATCATTGTCTCACCAGCGCGCTAATAAAGATGTTGTGATCGCTGGGAACTCAGTTACTCACCTTTTTTTCGCCGAGACGATTCCCGTATTTTGTTCTCCATGATCCGTCTGAGACGTGAGCCCGGGTAGTAACAGAAAACAACTCGACGTTTATTATTTATTTCTATTTTTTGGGTGACAGTCGATTAGGATTTTATCGTACGGGGATCACATTATTTCACGTTATTACTTGCTGTATTTGTAAAGCGGCAACGATTTGCAGTGCGCTGAAGCCGGTATACGTACGCAAATAAAATAGGAGCGTTTTATAAACAGACTGTAACCATAGAAATAGACAATTGGGGACACAGTGAGCTCTGCCCCAGAATCCTCAACTCCTTTCTTCTAGTCCAACCAGGACAGATTAAGAGGTCAGGGCCACCCCTACGCACAATACATACCCTCCAACATGACCCATCCCATTAGGTACAAAATGCTCTGTTCCTGGACTTCCCTGACAGTGACAGTTACAGATGTGAGCCTACAGCACAGTCCAATATTCAAAGAGGGGGGGTCACATCAACTCTCAGTGATGTTTGGGATGGCAGCTGGTGTGGCTCCCCTTTTTGAATATTGGACTGTGCTGCAGGCTCACATCTGTAACTGCCACTGGCAGGGAAGTCCAGGAACAGAGCATTTTGTACCTAATGGAATGGGTCATGTTGGAGGGTATGACAATATTATTGAACGCCCCCCCAATCTGTGATTTTGACGTGACGTCACCCCCTTCCATATACCTGAGTTTTTTGTACCTTATGTGAGCTAATAAGCTCGTTTTCCAGGCAGTGGCTTAACTAGCAATCCCGCACCCATGCGCCACAATCAAAAGGATTCCAGTTTATAGGTTTGGTTGAACGCCCTTTGGTTGACTGGTTAGTTGGCTGTACCACCATGATGGGGACAGCTATGGCGCCCTACCGGGATGGAAGTCAAGATGGAAAGTTGAGTTGTTTATACACCTTGGACGGTCTCGGCTGCTATTGGTTGGTTACGGAGCATTGTTTCCGTTTAAAATAAATAGCTGACACCATTTTTCTGCCCAATATTTGTGTCCGTGTCTTTATAAATGTTTATGTTTGAGATGTGATAAGTGATATACATTGTGACACCTCGATAGAAGATGTAATGGTTGTTAGTGTAGACTAGACCTTGTACTTGGTCTATGTTTTGCCTAACGATTTCATTATTAAAGCAACAGCTTACTTTGGGCCAAATTCAATGGGTTTATGAGGAGTTTATACAGGATTCAGATGAAGGCAACCAAGGGCCCAGCAGGTCCCAAGGGCCCGATAAAGATAAACCTGGCCTTCTAAAATGTTCCCGTGAACCATTGTGCGACTACTGCGTGACATCATGACATCACATGGACCCGCCCACACTCTTAAACAAAAATATAGAGCTATGGATGGTTGAAGGGAGGAGGGCCCCAAACCGGTATCTTGCCTAGGACGGACCCCATGAGGTCTAAATCCTCCTCTGACCGGAACCATTCTGCACCTGGGCAGAACAGGTCCTGCTGAAATGGGCGAACCAATTGCCGCTCATTGAGGTTTCTTATTAATCTGTGACTTTCCGCATCAGTATGCGCCGCACAAGCTTTTGGATCGCGTGTTACTCGCATACTGTTACCATCGGGTTGTGCCAGGCTTTTCATTGTAAAACAAAGAAGAATTTTCTATATATTTAGCAATCTGTGTGATTTTGCTGTGGGCCAATTAATGTCAAAAAGCAGCATCCGGCTTTTAGCAGAGAAAGTGCCCTAAAGACATTTAATTTACTTTGTGACATGGGCTCGGCATACAAATTCTCTGCAGCTGGGTGAGTCTCGCTTCAGTGTCAGTCCAGATAAGCAGCGCACAAATACAAACCATTGCATTGAATAATTAATTGCAAACTACAGCGCAGTTACTAATTGCAATTAAACTGAGGAACATTTTCCGAGATTCGCAGAAAGACATGTCGAGATTTCAAGCTGGGATAGATTCTAGAAGTCGACTGCACTGTCCTTCAGCCACACGCGGGAGTGCGTCTCAGGAGAACCGTCACCGTTTTCCCAGAGATGTGCGAATGTGTCGTAGCGTCTGGTAGTCGCAACTACACTGCATGAAATGGATGTGGACACAAATCTTCTTTATACTGTACCACGTTCATGCACTTAACTGTTCAGCTTTTAGTTATTCAGTTACAATACCTTTTTTAAAAAACATTTTTTTTTTCAAAATAGTGTCAGGACCAGCATCTGAACCCATAACTTGTTGCATTGCAGTCAAACACCCTATGCATTGAGCTATTTCATCCAGCATTGAAAGACCAACCCCGGCATCCCAAAAGGAAGAGTCTAGACAGGGGATCAGTTAGGATCCCCCTACCCCCCTTACCCTAACGTTTCTTGCAGCAGCTTAAACACCCCCCCCCCAATAGCCTGTCCCAAACCCTCCCCACTAGTGCCTAACCCTAAATGCTGCCTAAGCCTACCCCCCCCCCCCCAGCTTAAACCTACGCGTGTACACCTAACCCATCCCCCCGCTGCCTAAACCTTTTTCCATTTAAAAAAATGAGAAAATTCTCTCAAAATCTTTCTGATCCTCACACCATTAGATTTGGCCATACATTATGTATTATACAGAGTATAATTATATATATTTAATATATTTCCCGACATTTAAAATCCCGACAAGGACAAAATCCCGACATTTAAAATCCCGACAAGGTCAAAATACTGACATACACTCTATACAATGTAGAGGTGAAACAGTCAACATGACTCAACATGGGTTTTTTCACTGTTTTTTGAGCCGACATGTGCCGACAGGCGGTATTTCATGCCCTACCATCCACTAGGGCATGGTGGGAGAATAAAATAGTGTGCCGAGCGCAGCGAGGCACCGTGCCCGAAGCATCGCGAGCAAAGCGAGCGATGCGAGGGGCTGCGGTTCACCTCCAACTGTGTCCATATCGACTGTGTCGACATTCGGGTAAAAAAAAACAATGAAAAAAGCCTATGTCGACCTCGCGACCTGTCGACGGAAAGTCATGTTGACTGTTTCACCTGCACATTTCATATGTCGGTATTTTGACCATGTCGGGATTTTAAATGTCAGGATTTTGTCCTTGTCGGGATTTTAAATGTTGGGATTTTGTCCTTGTCCGTATTATGACCCAATCAGGATGTTGACCCTGTCGGGCTTTCGACCGTTGGGATTTCATACGGAATCCATATATATATATATATATATATTCATAGCTACAAACACTTGTATGTGCATAAATAAAATCCATTCCATAAAATGCTATTTGTCCCCTAGTACTTCCTTGAACAGAGTTTAACTATAAATAATGAAACACTTAACACATGCATATCAATAAAAAAGCCCTTTCTATGTAAATGATTGCCTTACTAATACCAACAAGTACTTTGGAGAACATCAAATCCCTTGATAGATGATTGTTGCCACAAGGATTTATTCTCTTCAGGCTTTAACTAAAATAGCTTCAGTTGCTTTCTGCTATTTAGGGATATTGAAATGGAAGGTTATAACAGAATGATTTACAGATAGTAATTGCATTTCCCAGTGTACCTATTTCCATAAATGAGATCACAAATCCAATCTGTGTATTGCCTGAGCAGAATACTGTCAATATTCCCACCACCCCACACAAGTCTCCTCTCCTCATCTCCTCTCCCCGGCCACCGCTTTGGCCATTTCTTTAGAATAAATGACCAGAACTTGGACTTTCTCAGCCACCGAGATCGACACACTGGAACCCACCAGCGATATCAGCAGACAACGCCATCTTATCTTCCACAGTTTTATTAAAGAGGACTCAACAGCGAACTGCACCACAGACAGCCATTATGTTTGCTGATCTAGTAGTCACGAGAAAGTAGCCCCTTACTGTAGTCCAACAGGAACCAGTGCCACTCGGATAATATCGCCGTTATACCGCGTTCCAAGTCCACAGCCTGATCCCAGCAGAGCAGCGAGTTCAGGATCGGCTGCTAGTCGGCCGCATTAAGTAACACACAGGGATGCCATTATTTACGCATGCAATATTTATGAAGCTTACTCAACCAAACAAGTTTACACAGAAGTTGACACTGATTTAATTTAACTGCTTTGTATAATTTATGTGACAAACATGTTGTCACCTTGAAGTAATTAGTGACATTTAAACCAAATTGCTGTAGCATGTTTCTAATAAATCAGACGGAGGTAGATGTCTTCCCTTCGCACGTTTAGAGGGACGCAGGTCTCTGCTGGAAGTTTTATTAGCACTTGTCACGCGGACGGTGTGAGAGCTCAGCTTCCCCTTTCATAGGCTTCCATTCCAATCTAATTGATGATAAAAACGGGCCCGTCAGATGCACACTGCGCGAGGCTAAAAAAAACACACACAAGCAGATGCTGTGCGGAATCCTGTAGCACTGTAGCATAGGATAAACAGGCAAACTTACCCTCAATTATATTATTTACCAGTCTGTCACCTTGACGGATCAATATAATAAGTGGCGGCTCCAGAGGGGTGGGGGCTGCAGCACAGTTCCATATCCAATAGGGGAGCCACACCCACTGCCACCAACTGACACTCCAAACTGACTCATTGGCAGTTGGTGTTTCCACCTTAGTGAGCTTGCACAGCACATACAGTAAGATACTCCTGAGATGCATAGGAAAGGAATAGGTTGACAATGAAAGCAACCATTTGACTGGCAGGATTTGCAGTTTAGAGACCCTTTAGACGGCAATGATGAAGTGATCCCAGAGTATAATGTGTTATTGGTAATCATATGATGTATAATTAATAATATAATTGATGTAATGTAGTAACACTGCCCAAAAGTGGAAAAAAATCATCTCCACCAAACCTGCAGGATCCTACCAGACCTTGTTTAACACAAAGTACAAAATGCACAGAACTGTCCGATTGGCTGTTCTGGATTTAGTACAGATTGTACATAACAGAAATGTACAAAAATAACCCTCAGTAATGCATCGCTGTACTCGTACATTATCCTTAGGGACACATAAAATCTGTGCGTCTTTGCTGTTAGAGAACTACAGCTCCCAGCATACCCTGAGAAAGAAAAAAAAGCCTTGTTATACTCAGGAATAATATGTTCTGTGGTCAGAATATATAATTAGTAGTTTATGTTTATGCATGTTTGTTACTGACATAAGGGGGGGGGGGGGGTGGCGTTGGTGGTACTTTCCATGCACCTAGAACACAGCAGTATGTGCAGCTCATATCCCTAGCGTTTAATGTTCTCCTTATCTGCTTTCCAAGCACAGAACAGAAATCCACCATTGGCTGCTTTCAGCAATCACAGTCAGGAGTTACTGTCACCGTCACTGTTATTTTTATAATGGTTACAAAATGCTCCATGTCAGACTGTGGGAAAGAACGATATTTATATGCTGGCTATTATTGTGCACTAGACAAGTGATGGACAGGATCCAGAGAAAAGGCAGATAAATCCAATTTACCCTAGAGTACTTATACAGCGGCGCAATAGTGTATCCTCCCAGCTGCAGCGGTGGCGGAGAGCGCGCCCTAAGGTTCCTTGCAGCCTGTGGAGATGAGTTACATGGGACCATGGGCCTCGTTCAGAGATCACATCTGTGTCTTAATGTTCATCGCTCAAGGACGCGATTGTGACTCACTGCCGGTCTATGCCTCTGCCCCGCCCCCGCAGAGCCAACATTCCGGCCTCCAACCAGAGGGGCAGCCAGGAAGTTATCAAGCCCCCACAACATAGTCTGTATGGGGGCCATATTCAAAAAGATAACTTTGGGGGTGATTCAGAAATGATAACTGCAGGCCGAATTTGCTCCCCTGTCCGGCGAATACGCGAACTTGCAAACCCCCAGTACGAGACGCCTTTTGCGAGTTAACTTCAGGTTGGGTGGGCAGAGGCCGGGCAGGAAAATGCCCAACGTTTTATGAGTGCACCTAAAGAAACAATGGGCGTACCCATGCGAACGCAGGCATGTCAATGCCTGCTTGGGGCGTGCAGCTGATGTCACATGATGTCATCTCCGGCCCTGAATTCGACCATCTCCGGCCAGGATAAAAGTCAGTTTAGACTAAGTTGCGAGAACGTTCACATCCACTCGTATACTGTAAATAAGAGTATTTCAAAGGTAAAGAAAATATTGTTCCCGACCCCTTTACGTTTGCGGTCCCTGGGCCTAATTCAGCATGGATTGCTAGCGAAAAAGCAGTAGCCTGCAATCAAAAAGTTGCCGTCCAGGCAGAAAGAAAATACAACCCTTGCAAAATAGCGATGTATTGACAAATGCATTTGCGTAAACCGAACCATCGGACAGTTTCTCCATCTATGCCAGTCTAGGGTTTCATCTAATCTTCTAAAGAACCAGGCTGGAATTGGTCATCGCTGGTGTCAGAGACCCAATCGGATGTGTCTGACACTTCATTCAACCCGATGCGCGGTCCCGTGTGGATCGGGACAGACACTACAGATTGAACCTGCTGCAGGTTCAATCCATCAGATCGGACCCATCAGCGGCACACGGCTTTTTAGCACCCGCGATATATCTGGTCTGATTCCGAAGTGTGTGCCAGCGGTAATGCACTACTGGCACACACCTTTGTGCTTCGGGGTGGTGGGTGCTGAGCGGCTGCGGGCAGGACGCCATCAGGGGGGTAACTGGGGTACTACAGGTCCTGGGCCCCAGGCTCAGAGAGGGCCCCAGGGAGTGCAGAGGCTTCTACCTCCAAAACAAATTAAGCAATTTGTTGCTGAAGTAAGTAATGCTGGGGGGAAGCGTAATAATGGTGAGATACAGCTTCCTGCTGCTGCCGTGCGAGCTGGGGCACATTATTCCCTGCCCCAGCAGACTGAGAGACACCTCCGGGGAGAGAAGCAGGACAGCAGCAGATTGCAGAGGGAGGAGAGAGCACTCCCGGCCAATCTCTGCTGCCTCATCCCCTCCTCTCTCTCCATAAGGGCAGTGACTGTGTGTGACCCCGCCTCTGCTGCAAAGCACTACTGGGGAAGGAAGAGCTCTGTGTGTGTCTGCACTGCAGGCTGCTTCATGGTATGTTTACAGTAGGAGGAGCCCCCTCAGCAATAGAAGGAATAGATAGATATGCAATGTGTGTAGCCTTCTCTGCCCACCTAGTACAGACTCATGCTTTTGCCCCCTAGTCCTGCTTTCACTCACATCTCCCTCTTAGCCAGACTTTCCAGCCCTGTGCCCCCTAGCCCTGCTTCCCTCCCCTCTCCCTCTTAGCCAGACTTTCCAGCCCTGTGCCCCCTAACCCTGCCTTCCGTCGCATGACTGTGCCCCCTAACTCTGCGTTCCCTACCATGTGCCCCCTAAGTTCAGGCTTTCCTGCCCTGTGCCCACATCCCCCTTCTCATGTGGATAAAAATGTAAACTGAATCTCTTTTTCCATCATTGTTTCCTTACAGGAACACAATGTAAATTTTTCTCCCCACTGCCAAAACAAATCCCGCCTACCTCCAATATGGGGCACGGCGGTGGACCACGGGCACCTCTGGCTGAGCTGACAGGTGACCCAAGCAGCAGTGAGCGCTGAGCTGGTCCGGCCCTGTACATATCTAATGAGCGGGGACCCAGTGCAGTGCATATTAATAAGGGGGTCCCCGCTCCGTGCATATGTAATGAGTGGGACCCGCTCATTCAATATGCACTGCACTGGGTCCCCGCTCATTAGATATGTACAGGGCGGGACCAGCTCAGCGCTCACTGCGGCCTGGGTCGCCTGTCAGCTCTGCCAACGGCGCCCACCACAGACCCTGCTGACGCCGCTCCCCGAAGCCACGCAGGGTCTGCCACATATGTAGCTACTACCACCACCTCGGCTGAACATGAGGTCGATTTTGGAATATAGCCAAGGACCTTAATGTTTAGCTAGTCCCGGTGAGGTCACTGAATGATATTGTCTACTGCTATTGTTAAGTGTGTATGCTTAATTCATCTACCTGCATCCGATACCGTTTACTTCAACGGCTGCGGTGCAGGTGACCTTGTCTGTGCGGGTCTTTTTTTATTGCGGTAGATGGGGACAAAAGGGGCCCTGACTATGTCATCTGTCCCGGGCCCCAAAATTTCTGATGGCAGCCCTGCAGCGAGCAGTGATCAGCGGGACAGGCAGGTCGGGCAGCGGCAGGTATTAGAATTTTAAAAAAGTGTAAAATTACTAGCTGGCCTCTGATTGGCTGAGAGTTCTCGCAGCCAGTCAGAGGCTGGCCAGTCATTTGACATGTTTTTTTTTTTTTTTTATTCTAATACCCACCCATACCTCCCAACAGTCCCGATTTTATCGGGACAGTCCCGATTGTCAGGGCCTGTCCCGATGTCCCACCTGCGGGCGGCAGTGTCCCGCGGTGTGGGGGGGCTGTTGGGAGTCCCCCCTGTCAGCTGCTAAGCAGCGGGGAATAAACGCTGTGCCAGGGGGCTGGGGGCATGGCTAGAGGCTCACAGAGCCTCTGGGTCATGCCCCCATAGCGGCAAAATGGGGGCATGGCCTCGCGGAAGAGCCGTGAGTATAGGCCACGCCCCCAAATTAGGCCACACCCCCGAAAATTTCGGCGCGCCACCGGCGCACAGGAGCATCGTTCCGTCTTCAGAGCTCCAAAGGTTGGGAGGTATGCCCACCACTGCCCCCGTGTGCCCGTCCCGCTGATCACCACCCGATACCGGCCAGTACCCGCCACCTGCCCCTCTGCTCCTCACCGCCCGCTGCAGCTCCCCGGTTAGTTACATGTGATAAATCGCATCAAGTGCCAAATCGTATGTGAGCCTCCCAGGAAGCTGCCGGGCGGCTCACAGGAGAATTGGGTCTGACTTAGGACTTTAGGCCCAATGTCTGATTCTCACTTGGCCTATATTGGTGGTTTTTGCGCTGCATGACATACAGCCCAGTCACGGCGCTGCTTAGAGAAAGTGCAGGTCCCTCCGACTGCCAGCGGCCAGTATATACTGTAGTCCCCTGATGACTGACATAATTATTACTGCTTCTGTGTTGTATGTTCCTTACATTTATGTGTTATCTGGTTTTCATTATAAAACCTATTTTTTGCGGAGCGCTCTCTCGCACACCCAGATGATGCAGCTCCTGTAATGTATTCGCACTTTGATTACTGCTTCGGGGGCCGTATACCACTGCCTGGGCATAAAACAAGAAAAGCTTCTCAGAAAGAAAAAAAAATAGATTTCTCAACGAAGATCTGTGTCCTAGATTCAATATGATTCATTACAGCGGGGCAAATCACACCTTATTATTCCAAATAGGAGCACGCGCCTGTTCCTCGCCCAGAGTTCAGGCCTCAGTCACTGGGTTTTGTTGCTTCTCTGCAAAACAAAAGTTTTTTTTTGATGATCTTTTTCAGAAGCTGAACACGGCGCAGATATAAGGGAAAACAAGACAAAACATTGTGTTCTCTATTATACAGGTTCCCGCTGCACTGTAATTAAATATTACATGCAGGGAACTGCATTTCCATCTAAAGGTGTATATCATAATTCCACATACACCTGGAAACAAAATGTACATCTAATAATGGAAGTTGATGTTGCCCATAGCAACCATTCATTTTCCTTAGTATAAATGTAGTCACACTCATCATTCATAGCTGCCTACTTTCTCGCTGCCCTTTCCGGGAGAGTTCAGTGAGGCAGGCGGAGCGGGGCAGCTGATAGAGATGGAGGTGGGGCGGGCAGTGGATCATCAGGTGTGGTGGGCGTCCTCGAGGCCACGCCCCCTCCTGCTGTGCAATGTCGGTATTTCAGGTGTTGCACCGTGCGGGGGTGGGGCTACAATGATGAGATTAGAGTTATTAGCTCTCTCCCTCCCCTCCACAGGAGACTACACACATTCCAGGGGGCCAGAAGGGGGGCCTGATTTCGGGAGGGTAGGCAACCCTGTCATCATACAGGTCTCCTTGTTGTGCCATGTGGCACGTTAAGGTGAACTATGGTCAATTTATTTTAAACTACGCTAAAGCTTTCTCGAATCCTAATATTTGGGGTTTGCCTCGATTTGCGTAGTTGCAGGGTGGTGCACTGCTCGGTGTCATTCTTTAAATAATGAATTACTTTTTTTCCCCCTCTTTCTCACTAATCCTTATTTTTGTTTTCAAAAATTCTAAAAACAAAACAAAAACAAAATAAAAGTTTTCCCTGATTTATTTCTGACACCGCCTACTAACGATGTGTTTATTTTCTTGAATTTTCTGTTCATTTTCTACCAATTCTTCCAACTCGATCTGTTTGTTGTCTCGGTACCTAAGCCGCCCCCAACCCCCCCCCCCCCCTTCCCTCCAGCCGAGAGCGCCCCCTACCACTTTCATTGCTGGATTACATCACTTAAATGTTTAGGAGATCTGTCTATCGTGCTAATCCGATCCGCCGTCTGGCCGTATAACCTGCCGGCTCTGGTGTGGAGCCACTTGCCAGCTGTAGTCTTTAATCCCATACAGCAGTAGCATCAATAGGCATTTCATTATTCTTCATGCAGGGAGTCTCCATTCAGAGGAATGAGCGGAATAATCGCTTCCTGGCCGCCCTCCAAACTGATAAAGAAAATAAAAGCTCTTCCATGTTTCCAAAGAACTCGAGAGCCATCGACATGCTGTGTACTGTGGATACTGTGAGATATAAATGACAACGGGGCCATTCAGACCTGCTCGTTGAGCAGCAAATTCGACCCAATCGCCAATGGTAGAGGGGGGGGGGGGTGCGCATGCAGCGCCAGAGCCACCACTAGGCAGCTCTAGGCATTTGCCTAGGGCACCGGCACCTAGAGGGCGGCAGTTCGCCCCTCACCCCCAGCGAATTATGTAAAAAACTTGCGGCTGGGGCGGTCAGGGGTGTCCGTGCCGTAGGGGTACCTGCGGCGCCGTCATGTGTATAAAGCTGGCTGATATGTGCGTGGCGGTGCGGGAAGCGCTAGTTATTTTCTATTCACTACAGGGACCCCGCCGGCCACAGCCAGCTTTATACACATGACGGCGCCGCAGGTACCCCTACGGCACTACACGGACCCCGCCGGCCGCAGCCAGCTTTACACACATGACGGCATGCACATAGTCGCTCATGCGCGTGTGCAAATCTCCAGGATTACTTTTATCTGCTAAGGGAGCAGGAATCATTTGATGACACGTTGATGTTTCCTCCCAACGAGCCGTTTTATAGAAGAACGAGAGTATGGGTCTGTTTATGGAGAGTAATAATCATTTTGTAGCGCTGCATTTTACCGGGCTGCAAGAACCATGCAAACTTTTACTTGCTCTCACCGGCAGCCTAGCAATACCAGCAAAGGGTGACAGCTGTATGCATACTGTCTACATTGCTGGACACAGCTCACGCCTTTCTGACTCAGGCTGCGGGCCCCCTAGAGTTATAAGTGGCCTACGTAGCTTCCATAACGGAGGTCAGTGCCAGATTAATGCTGCCCATACATATGTGAGATATCGCATGTAATCCTTCGATTTCGACCGCATCTGGCCGAGAAATCGAATGATTGTATGCATTTTTAAGGGGACATTCGACTCGATGTGCGGGCATGCTGGTCAAATGTCGGGTCTCAAGATCTTATGTGCTGCACATATCTATCGAATTGCAGGTGCGATCGCATGTGGTTTTTAACCACATGCGATGCTCGAATGCGATCCGCAGGTGAAGGGCGGAGGGAACGCTTTTTCATCTGCGTGGGGATGGGGAGAGGGGGCCGGAGAGACTGCTGGCGGTGTGGGAGACGGCGGGCAAAGGGTGGCGTTATGTAGCGCATGCAGCGCTAGCGGGTGGCGGGGGTCTGTCAGTGGTGGCGCCAGAAGTGTTTAAAACACTGGACAGCCCTCTGATTGGCTGAGCTATCTCAGCCAATCAGAGGGCTGCCCAGTGTTTAAACAATTCTGCCGCCACCACTGACTGACCCCCCGCCGCAGCGCTAGTGCTTTTTGCGCTACATAACGTCGCCCTCTTCCAGCACCCAATGTGCCATCTCAAGATGGCATGCGACATCGGGTGCTGCAAAGGGGGCACTTTAGCACCACAAGATGCGATCGGGTTCGATGGACATCGCACTGTGATGTTGCATCGAATTCGATCGCACATATGTACAGTATGGGCAGCATCAGCCTTCAGGGGGTCCGGGGCACTTTAGACAGGGGGGCCCCCTTGCACTTTACTGGCCATAAACTGCATGGGAGAATATTACACTGTCAAAACACAAAGGCAGTATAAACTTGGGTCAATGGGTAACTGCAGGGGATATATATATATATATATATACACATACATATATACATACATACATACATACCACATGAAAAGCCTGTGTTTGTCCCTCTGCACCTTATTCTGTAGGAATGTAGCAGACCTCACAGGCTCAGTGCTGCCTCTGATTAAAAACCCTCCCATGACTAAGCTGCTGCTACTGTCCTCCGTGGGCCTGAGATGCATGTAATGAGCTCCACCAATCAGAGCTCAGCACAAACCTCTCAGCCTCAGCCCTCTTGTGCAAAGTGTCATGGGACTTAGTCAACTCCCAGTAATGCACTGCACACTTGTGCAGTCAGTGTGTTCCGGCTCCTAATGCTCAGCACCATTAATCATTGTCACATTGGCAGAAAGGTGAAGATGCAGCACTACCCCACTCCCATTCACAAAACCTTTAGCTAAAAAAATAAAAAAAATATATATTTTAAAAATACATGCCAACCATAGGGCGGCCTAGCTAGAGGGGGGCCCAGGGATACTGACCCCCTTTGCCCCCCTTTAATCTGGCCCTGACGGAGGTGTAATGTCACATTTACACTGGCTTTCCTTACACACCCATATTATCTGATCTGTGCCGAGGAAGGGGTTTCACAGCGCACAAACACCGTATTAGGATCATCCAAGTTTTCACGTCCGCTATGTAGGACAGCGAGTCCACATAACCCCGTGCAATGTGCGTGCGGTGTGCAGAGATCCACCCGCGCAGCGGTGCCGAGGCCCAGGAGACCGTAGTCACATAGAACCAAACTGTGACAGTTGTTTTTTCACATCAATGTCATTTTCTAAGAAAATGAGGACAAGCGTGTAACAGGCCCAGCTCATTTGTCGCTGTGTGTCTGCTATTCTGCGAGGAGAGGAAAATGGTGCCAACTGGGTGATCATTGTCAGTAACGAGGAACACAGAGAGGGTGACCCACTTTTATTCTAGTCGGGCTACCCTGACTGAGCAGCCTGTGTGCGAGTAGTCCGGGGGGAGAGAGAGAAACAGCAGCTGTTGGTCCCAAGGGGTCAGGAAGTGCGCAACCGTCAGGAGCGACAGAAACACAAAACCGACAGAAGAGTTCCACTTTAATGATAAACTCCATTGGGGCCATTGTATGTACAATGCTTCGGAGTATGTTGGTGCTATAGAAATAAAAGACACCAATAAAAGCATCCTCCCGTGACTGGGTGTGCAAAGGGAGCTCTCTGCTGAGCTTTTGTCTCCGTCCTCAGCCTGGGTTCACGCCGTAGCGTCCTGTCCTTCTATTGTTGCCTTTCATTTGACCTTCTTTCTAGTACCTGCCGCTGCTCTCCCGTTCTCTGCCGTTGTGGTCAGCCCCATTCAATTTGTGGTCTGCAATATCTACTGGCGGCAACATTGTCGGTGGTTTTATTGCATCTTTTTCTGCGGTTTCCTAAACAGCTGCCAGTGAGTTTATTATGTCTCTTTATTCCGCAATCATGTCTGTCCCCCATAGAGTTGTAATTCTCAGGTCAGATGGGGGACAAAGGGGAGAGAGTGGGTGGTAGGGAGAGTTGGGGGGGTAGAGAAAGTGAGAGAGAGAGGGGGAGAGATTGAAAGAGAGAGGTAAAGAGAGGGAGAGATAAAAAGGGAGAGGTAGAGAGAGTGAGATAGAGAAGGGGATAGATAGAAAGGGAGATAGAAAGGGATAGTTAGAGAGAGTGTGAGATAGAGAGGGGGAGAGATATAAAGAGAAATAGAAAGGGAGAGGAAGAGAGAGTGAGATAGAGAGGGGGAGAGATAGAAAGTGAGATAGAGAGGTGGAGGCAGAGAGAGAGAATGAGATACAGAGGGGGAGAGATAGAAACTGAGATAGAAAGGTAGAGGTAAAAAGAGTGTGAGATAGAGAAGGGGGAGGCAGAGAGAGAGTGAGATAGAGAGGGAGAGAGATAGAAAGTGAGATAGAAGGGATAGGTAGAGATAGTGAGATATAGATGGGGAGAGATAGAAACTGAGATAGAAAGGGAGAGGTAGATAGTGTGTAAGATAGAGAGTGTGAGATATAGAAAGGGAGCGGTAGAGAGAGTGTGAGATAGAAAGGGAGAGGTAGAGAGAGTGTGAGATAAAGAGGGAGATATAGAAAGGGAGAGGTAGAGAGAGAGTGAGGTAGAGATGGGGAGAGATAGAAAGTGAGATAGAAAGGAATAGGTCGAGAGAGTGAGATAGAGAGGGGGAGAGATAGAAAGTGAAATAGAAAGGGATAGGTAGAGAGAGTGATTTAGAATGGGGAGAGGAATGGAAGAGGTTTGAGAGAGGGAGTGAGAGAGACAAAAAGTGGGAGAGGGGGAGAGATATAAAGGGAGAAGTAGAGAGAGTGAGATAAGGGGGAGAGATAGAAAGGGAGAGGTAGAGACGGATATAGAGAGGGGGAGAAATAGAAACATAGAAAGGGAGAGAGAGATAGAGAGAGTGAGATGGAGGAAGTCAGAGAGAGAGGGATAGGGATAGAAAGAGAGAGGATGAGAGATCAAAAGAGAAAGGGATAGAGGAGAAAGGTAGGGAGAGAGGGAGGGAGGGAGGTAAAGGGAAATATTAAGAGAAATGGAGAGAGAGACAAGTAGGGAAAGCGATTGGGGGATGGGGGAGAGGGATAAAGAGCGAGGGAGAAAGTGAGAGGTAAAGGAAAGATTGAGGGAAATGGAGAGAGAGAAGTAGGGAGAGAGATTGGGGGATGGGGGGACAGGGGAGAAGAGGGAGGAAGTAAGTGTTAGCCACCGCTGTACAATGCATTAGACGGCCCCCTCTGTACGATGCACCAGACGTCCCCCTCTGTACAATGCACCAGACAGCCCCCTCTGTAGGATGCATCAGACGGCCCTCTCTGTAGAATGCATCAGACGCCCCCTGCTGTACAATGCATCAGATGGCCCCGCTGTACGATGCACCACACAGCCCCCTCTGTAGGATGCATCAGACGGCCCTCTCTGTAAGATTCACCAGACGGCCCCGCTGTACGATGCATCAGACGGCCCCCGCTGTACGGTGCACCAGACAGCCCCCACTGTACGATGCATCAGACGGCCCCCGCTGTACGGTGCACCAGACGACCCCCGCTGTACAATGCACCAGGCGGCCCCTGCTGTACGATGCATCAGACGGCCCCCGCTGTACAGTGCACCAGACGGCCCCCGCTGTACGATGCATCAGACGGCCCATGCTGAGCGATGCACCAGACGGCCCCTCTGTACGATGCACAGACGGCCCCCGCTGTACGATGCACAGACGGCCCCCGCTGTACGATGCATCAGACGGCCCCCGCTGTACGATGCATCAGACGGCCCCCGCTGTACGGTGCACCAGACGGCCCCCGCTGTACGGTGCACCAGATGGCCCCCGCTGTACGATGCATCAGACGGCCCATGCTGAGCGATGCACCAGACGGCCCCTCTGTACGATGCATCAGACGGCCCCCGCTGTACGGTGCACCAGACGGCCCCCGCTGCACGATGCATCAGACGGCCTTCGCTGTACGATGCACCAGACAGTATATATATATATATATATATATATATATTTAGGGGTCAATTTACTTATGCTTCTAAAAATGAAGAGGTGATGTTGCCCATAGCAACCAGTAGGATGTTGTTTATTCTGTCTAGGAGGCAATAGACAAAAGATCTATAAAATCACTATTATAACTATCCCAGCACCTAGAATATCCAGAGCCAGCAGAGTAACAGGGGTCTACGTATGTACTAAGGGCCAGATGTACTAAGCTTCAAATAGTGTTCAAGTGGAGAGTGATAAACTAACAGACAATCAGCTTCAAACTGTCATGCTACAGGATGTGCTTGAAGAATAACAGTTAGGGGCTGGTTGGTTGGTTGTTTGTCACTCTCCACTTTATCACTTGTTTTAGGCTTAGTACATCTAGGCCTAAGAGATCAAATAGATATAGAAAAATAGGTGTTAGAGGCAGTTTTTAATGACGGTTAGGCGCTGATTGGTTGGTACTTTATATTGGCCCACTTTATCTCTCCCCAAAGCTTTTTATCCTTCCAGGTAGAGTTGCTCGAATAAAATCTGAAATGCGAATCAAATTTGGCTGATACGGGTGTCGCATATACGTGATCTCAGGGGCGCTGCCGATGGACAATTAACTTGATTTAAATACAGTTCTAACAAAATAAAGTTTTCTGATTGATGGGTTGGGGGAGTGGCAGGTAAAAGATTGTATTAAATTAAACAATCAACCCCTAGTTACTGCCTGTGACATCGCCGTGGAGACGGGCCAGGAGCATGCTGGGAGCTCTTTGGAATCCTTTTCACAATTGGGAAGAGCGCATGCGACGGATTTAGAACCGAAGCCGCAGAACATTGCAGCGACGCCGGCAGGCTATCATTTCTATTCAGGTTAAGTCCAGAACATTCTCATTAAGTCTACAATCAACTTTGGAAATGCAGTATGTCTCTTTCTCTGTCTCTGTCAAACCAATTTTGTAAAAATAGATTCTCAAACCGGGATAATGTGTCCTCCTTACGCTCTCATCCAAGGTTAGTCATTAACTCTTTGCCAATGGCTCCGTTACAGCTGCTGCAAGGGCCGAGGTATGGGGAAAACGTTTGCGGACTGGGAAGAGTCTGAGAACAGTTCTCGTGATTCTCGTCGGATGCTCTCTTCTAAGGATAATGGGGGTTATTCTGGTTCACTCGCAAAGGCACAGTCACTCTCTAATGGACAATACCATGTGCACTGCAGGTGGGGCTGATGTAACATGTGCAGAGAAAGTTAGATTTGGGTGAGTTATTTTGTTTCTGTGCAGGGTAAATACTGGCTGCTTTATTTTTACACTGCAATATAGATCTCAGTTTGAAGTGCAAATCCCACCCAAATCTAACTCTCTCTGCACATGTTACATCTGCCCCACCTGCAGTGCACATGGTTTTGTCCATTAGAAAGTGATTGTGCCTTTGCGAGTGAACCAGAACAACCTCCAATGTGCAGTGATTTCTCTATCTAATAATGTGGCGCACTGTGGGCCTGATTCAGTGATTGGGGGGGGGGGAGGGGTGCCACGATGGTCAGGGGTGTGTTAAGAAAAGCGGGGTCCCATGTTCAGTCTCCATCAGCCCCCTCCTCTCTAGCTGGCAGCACTGATACTCTGATCATGGGGGGTCACTACTCCACCTGAGTGTAGGGTGGGTACAAAGAAGAACTGTCTGATTCCAATGTCTGCCACCTATTTGGCAAATGCCAGAACAAACTCAACCAAGGCCACTGATTTAAGCTTGCCATCCAATCCCCCAACTCCCGGAGTCCATCCAAACATGGGGAAGGTGTGTCTGTTTGGGGTAGGGGGAAAGGACAGGAGTCCCCTTATTACGGTAGCTATATGAAAACTTTTTGGGGGGAGGGAAATGCTAAATGTAAACAGTTAAATGCACTGTTGCCTACACTCCCGAATTGCTGTCCACCTCCCACAAACTGCCCCTCGGCGGTCGGGTCCGCGGGTTAAGTGACGTGATAGTGGCATTTTAGCCCCGCCCCCGATGTGCAATGCCTGAAATACCAGCATTGCACGGTGGGGGTGGGGCTAAATTGCCATGATCGCTCTAGACATGCCCCCAATAGAGCATTGCTTCCGTGGCTCCGCCCTGAACCGCCCCCTTTTGCCTCCCATAGATGGCCCCGCCCACTACTACAGAGCTGGCTGCCCTCCAGCCTAAAAGTCGGCAACTATGGTTAAATGGTGTCGAAAAAGTTCATATTAATATAATTAAAGAGTCTGTTCATTGCCAATGGAAAGCGGATTGGGCTAACGCCTACATTTTATATACCATGGGGGGGGGGAGTCCCCATATGTATCAAGCTTTGGAAAGATACACTTTTCTCGTGTCATAAACTTGGATGTCCCCACATCGTAAAGGGGATTCCTTACCAAAGAGCTGTCGATTGCGTCATTTATTTACTTGCTCTGTGCTTGGTAGCTGGCCGGATGTATCACATTTACAATCCAAGGCTTGATACATCGCACTCAGAATGTGTTATTAGAATAGAGTTAGAAACTAGTAGTTAGATCTAAAACAGACAGTACCTCCGAACATTTCTGTCATGGGCTGCTGGTCTCCTAAAGGTGGCGTGACTTTGTAAGCGCTAGGTCATGCCCACTCTGGGCGCTCTGAGCATTGTGGCATCTCCTAGTGTTGGTGGCCCTCTTTGCTATTGCCTGACATCATGATGTCATGTGCTATGGGAAGCGGCATTGGGGAGTCAGGGTAAATTCATGGGTTTGGCCGTCCCGTTGCCTCATTGCCCCATTCACCCTTTTCAAACCACCAAAGCAGCCCCAACCATACCCCATCACAGTTTGTTGCCCATTGCCCTCCCCCACCGCTACCACCACAAGCACCTGCTAATTGCAAAAAAAAAGAATCACCAGGCCCCAATTTGACAGCTGGCTAGCAGGGCTCTCATGTAGGGGTGCCCCTAGCCACGTGCCAGCCAGTGGCATCCCTTGGCACGTGCCTCATGTGTCTAGTGCCTAATCCATCCCTGCGGGGACCCTGCCACCCTGCTGCATTCAACTATCACCTCTCACTCTACCGATCGGCACATCAGATTCAGATATTTAATTTAAAAAATACAAAAAGGTCTCAGGCCTCACTTTTAATAATAAGCTCAACCTTCAGACTCGGCGCTTTTCATTAAAATCTGTGCAGAAATGGCAAAGCCCTGGCTGCTCTTTAAATAAATTCCCTACTTCACGCAGTGACTCCATGAATATCGGGAAAAGTTTATGAGAAATCTAAAAAGGATAATTCCAGTGTCTCTCAGCTGCTTTATAGAAACCAACAGGGAATGGGCTTCTGTGGGTTACTTGGCCACGCTTGATTTATAACGTCAGAGCTGTGTGAGGGAAACACTACGTGTGTCCTTAACCCTCCTAAGAAGGGTAAATTAGAATACAAGTGGGACCTTTCCTTGAAATGATGTTATTAATAGCACTGTTTACATTTTCAGCACACTGCATTCATTATAGGTAACTCACGGCTTCGTGCGTTCTTCTGTCTAAGAGGTTAGCGCTAGAGATGGGCAAAACGGTTCATCAAGCTGAGCCGGGATCCGCCGGATCTCTCGGTGAAAAGATGGGTCCTTTTAGATGGGTCCTCGTCTCACTTTTTAAAAAAGGTGGAATATACATGACCGAGTAAAAACACTGATCGATGGCTGGGTGCAGAATCGCCATCGATGGCAACCATCGATGGGGTCTGCACCGATGGCCATCCCTGGCAGCAGCAGCTAATCTTTCTATCACTTGTAGTCAGAGCACTGTATTCAGTTCTCCAGAGGTAGTACATCTCAGCTGCCACAGGTGGCAGCACTGAGATCAGGAAAATGCATTGTAAACTGAAACAGATCACCTTTTTGGGATCGGCAGCTCATTCGTTCTTGAATGGGATCCATTCAAAAGATCCGGTTCGTTCGCGAACGACCCATCTCTAGTTAGCGCTACTCATAATCTGTCTGTCTTTCTGGGAGGTGTCCATTTCCAAAATGTTAATATTATTATTGCTATCATTACCATTACTATAACGAGGGTGAATCAAAATTGATCCGCACTCAGGCTGTAGAATGATAATTAACTTTCAAAAAAGACAGATACATTATTTCTCAGCATAATCTCCCTGCTTTTCAATACATTTTGTCCATCTGTCAACAAGATTTGGCACTTCTTTACTTTCACGGCGCCAGCATGGCGCCGCGCGGCAGAGCCCCCTTGCGGGGCTCGCTTCGCTCGCCCACGCTGCGGGCTCGGTGGCTCGCTACGCTCGCCACGCTAATTAAAATCAACTCCATGCCAACATGGATAGTAAAGGTATGAACTATCCATGTTGGCATGGCGTTAACTCCGTTTATTTAACTTAATTAGTAGCGAGCGTAACCCGGAAGTACGCTGGCGCCGTGAAAGTAAAGAAGTACCCAAGATTTTTGTAGTCCCTCATTAAAAAATGTTCTGTGAGTCACGAATGCACCCAAGCCTGTTAGGAAGAGACATGGCTGATTTGCAACATAATCTCCTGCCACTCGTCCATCCAACATAATCCGTTCACCTGCACAGTTAATGCACTCAGTCATGGACGTGGATGGACGTCCGGCTCCTTCTTCATGGCTGACACTTGTGCGACCTTCTTTGAACATCTCTCTCCATTTATACCCACTTCACAACAAAACACTTTATCTTCGACAAAATATGTGCACCAGACACACCGCCATAACACAAAAAAATGAATCAGTGCACACTGCTCTTCTTTAGTGCAAATCGCAAGCGAGTCAGACATTTTTTTGCACTGCAGTTACAAATGAATTTAGGCTTGTTTTTAAAAAAAAGTATTTCCCATGAGTCCCTGTCGCAGTGGAGTTTACAGTCTATAATCCCTATAACATAGACACTTAGGACCAGATGTATCAAGCTTCAAAAAGTGATAAAATGGAGAGTGATAAACAACCAGCCAATCAGCTCCTACCTGTCATTTTTTTAAATCCAGCCTGTAAAATGGCAGGTAGGATATAATATTATGTCATTAAGCTACAGTAAAGGTGATCTTACTGCAATGGCGGCTTTTGTGTTGAGATTGTTTTGTATTAATTGACAAAATCATCGCGGAAAAAAACCCTTCAGATAGGAAACTATTAATATTGTGTTGACATTTGCGCTGCAACTTACTGCCGCTCTCCCCAGTGCGATTAATTCGGGAAAGGGAGGACGTGGAACTGCTTCTGCCAGCGTCTGTATGAACCACTGTTTTAATGCGCGACCAATGTCAGGAAAATTAATGGAACTTTCTTTTTTTTCAATATAACCCACAGATTTCAATTTATTTTATGCCAATGCTGATCAGACGTTGTTAGTGGATGATGGCCGCTGAGGCGCTGCAGAAATGTGATATGTATTATTCAGTTATTCTTCTTTTGGTGAGAAATCCATATAAGTGTATGCTCTGTGTGGACGTGGCATTGTTTAATTGGCATTACGGTGTGTGGGATTATGTTTAATTGGCATTATGGTGTGTGGCATTTTGTTTAATGGGCATTACGGTGTTGGCTTTATGTGGAATGGGCATTACGGTGTGTGGCATTATGTGTAATGCGCATTACGGTGTATGGCATTATGTTTAATGGGCATTACAGTGTGTGGCATTATGTGTAATGCGCATTACGGTGTGTGGCATTATGTGTAATGGGCATTACAGTGTGAAATTTTGCAGCGCGTCTTCGACACGCACTGTCCCTGTTTCAGGTGTGTGTGTGGGGGGGGGGGTTGATTGTTTAATAATTGCTGCATACTAGATAGAGGGAAGAGGGTAGGGTGGTGAAACGATGGCGATGGTGATGGGCCACTTGCTTGTGTTGCCCCCCAGGCTGAAAGATGCCAGCCAGCCCCTGCCGCTGCTCCACCCCATCCAGCCTCTATTTCCAAATCTGCCCTCTCCCCACCCAGCCCCATCCTACCCCCATTCTCCAACAGCAGGGTCTATCCCCCCTCCCTAGTAGTTGGGTGCTGTTGTGGCCCCCGGGTCCCCTACACGTGCATCTTGGAGACGAGATAGACTTATTATAATGATGTGGCTCCCTCTGTGTATATGTATGTGCACTGGGAGTAAGAGGTTCATATAGGACTGGGGTTTCCATCTTTCTGATGCCTTCGCAAGAGACACACATTGATGGTCATAGTCATAGCCACCATGCCTAGAATCTGAAGTACTGTAGATAGAATAATACCCCAGTAGTTCTGTCAGAGAAAGGGCATTTCTCTACTTAGTATACTACATGTGTCCTTTAAATGCCACTATCAGCTTGTTACCATAGAAATCTATTCCGTGGCGGCTTCATTGGGGGCTGCAGCACAATTCAAAATTCAATTAGGGGAGCCACACCCACTGCCAGTGAGTCAGTTTGGAATGGCAGTTGGTGACAGTTGCTGGACCTCCCCTATTTGAATTTTGAACCGTGCTGCAGCCACCACTGCCTCTGGAGCCACCACGGCATCTACGGAGAATGTATGGTAGAACCTGGTTGTCTGTCCTCCTCCGTACCAATTGACAATACATACTGTGCAGGCTTTGTACAGGTGATTAGCGTGATAAATGCGCTCAGACAGTCTGAGTGTGTTTCATGCAAGGGTTAAAAATGTCACCCTATAACAAATTTTTAATGAGGCAGCCTTTAATATTTAACTCCGTAGGGGCTTTTAAGAAAGCAGCTTTCATCGTAATTCTTTGTGTAAGTAAAGTCATTCAATTACTATTCAATTCCATTTAAATGGCTTTTATGATATAATTTCAGCAAAGGGAAAGATGATCAGCCATTAAAATTATGATTGAACAATGATTTCTTTTAATTGAAATAGATAACAAGAAAAAGGTCCTTGGAGATGTTTGGTTGTAAAGAATCCTGCTGCACGTCTTTAAAATATAAAAGAAAGAAAAGTTGGTGTTCTTATATTCTGTAATATCCTTGCCTTAGGTGGAACTCCACTAAAAAAAAAAAAGTGCCTTCTGAAAATAATTCTACTTTGTCCTGCAATTGTCTGAGATAACTCATAATGCTCAGGATAGAACTTATGCCTGAAATCGCCTGTTGAAAACTCGGGCACAGGCTTTTGCCTGTGATTGGCAGGTTATGAATCACTGACCCCAAACTGTAACATTTGTAGCCATGGCAACTAGCTGTGGACTGATATGGTTGTTTCCATGGTTACATAGTTTGATAAAGAAAGTCAGTTTAAAAAAAAAAAAAACTTGTCTGTCAAATGGATCCAATTGTGTTTCTCTGAACTTCCGACAGGCAATTTCTGGCAAGTCCTATTTTAAGTATGAGGCGTTATTCCAGTGAGTTGCAGTACCCAGAAGAATGGATTCAATTAAGTAGAATTCATTCTGTTTCAGTTGTGTTAACCATTTATGGATGTTGTTGAAGAGGTTTTTATGAATCAAAAACAAACAATGTTTCGCTGGCTCATTCCCGCTCCGGACCAGTATTTGCTGAAATTCGACTGTATTCTCAAATTGTTCTTATGGGTATGAATCATAGGGTCTAGAGGCTCTAGGTTAACGTTCAATAGGTCAATACCAAAAGGTTGACATGTAAAGGATCAACAGACAAAAAGGGTAGACATTAATTTTTCAGGGATTTCTGGTGTCGACCCCTGACCATGAGGCTACCGGTAACATAAGAGAAATTAGCTTTATAGCGAAGCACTTGCATATTAGCAATGCAATTGCAAGACTGGGGAGGGACTACATGCTAGCACTGGGAGTTGTAGTTCAGCGATTAATCAGGGCCTTTGTCTCTTAAAACCCCTCTCAGCTTCCTTCACCAAAACTTATCTTATAAACGAAGACATGGGCAGCAAGACTTGGCGTTACAATTAAAGGTCAAATTTATTTTGACAACCAAATTGTGATTGATTTATATTCATTAATGATTGATGTTTAACGTAAGTGCGGTGGTGGACAATAAAATGGATGACAAACATGACAACTTAAGTTAATACAGCCAATTTTTGGTTTCCAAGTCTCCATACCACGCCCAGGCGGGCTTTGTGTTAGTTCCCGAGCTGGTCATCTTGTTTAATTGTACCCAAGCTGGCAAATCCTGAGAGGGATTGTGTTGCATTGCGAAACCACATTTCTTGTACCCATTCTTTTTGGTAGTCAGCTGTCCACGGAATTTATTTAGTTTTATAACATGTAAAGATACAAAGTCATTATCATGGATACTTATCTTTATCTGGTGCTTTGGGAACCACTTCTAAGATGCTTATATTAGTCCGTACCTACAGGGGGTTTGCCCAATGCAAGCTGTACGTAAGTGACACTCTCATGCCCCTGATATGCCCTGCCCGGCCACCAGGAGGGGAACGTGAAACTCATAACTTGCTCCGCTTTGTTACACTTGCCATATAACACAAAGGTCATTATTGCAGTTTGTCTTGTGTTTAACTCTCTCTTTATATATGATCTCCATGTCTCTGGGGCATTAGCTAATTCTGGAACATTGTATCACCACCAAGACTCTTCGGCTCAGTTTAGTCTTCATGATTGATGATCTGGTCTTCAGGATTTTAAAGTGCGGTCTTAAAAATCTTTCCTGGTTCAGGAGTGTTCTGTTGATGGCTTCGGCCCATCGCCTTTGGAAGACGTCTCCGGTTTGTGATCTTGGGAAAACTTTTAAGGTCGCGAGTAAAGTTCTCTGCAATATTCTTGGGTTTGGGTGCAAAAAGACCACCAGATGAGGAGTAAGACACAAATAGATGAGTCCTAGGAAAAGTATATCATAATCCTTAACCTAGGGAACAGTCTTAGTGGTGACATCGTCCAGTGTCTTGCTATGTCTTCGCCTGCCCAGGCCCAGCAAAGGGTTACATGACCGCACATTGTTCCATAAATATACGGAAGTGATTTGTATTCGCTAACACCGGCCAACGCTGATTTCAGAATAAAATAACCAAGTCAGCACAGAGAATAATAACGTACTACACGAAGGTGCTTCCAATAAGACGCTGTCATAAAAAATGCATGTGCATTAAGTTGAAGGTGCAAAGTGATTTCTGCCCTCAGCAACTCTGGAGTCAAGAACATTTCCTCAGCACTACACATGATGGCTCTTGGCACTGCTGCCCGTGCATCTGCTGTTGGCTTGCTGGCACGTTGCTTCTCTGTGCCTGGGCAGAGATCTCATTCGGACTGAGAGTGGTAAAGGTGCCGCTTGCTGTCTCTCTGCACCTAATGCCCTACTCCTGGGCTTTCTGACATAAGTAAGGCTGGGATCTTATCCTATTTCTGTAGATCCTGTGCTCACACAACCTGTCAAATCTTGGCTCAAATAAAATAATGTAGCACCCCTAGTGGCCAGTGTGATGTGGAAGTGACTGCAGTGCTGAAACAAGGCTTACTAGCACCCCAAGCTGTATAAGGCACACCGCTTGTTAGATGCCAGGAATGAGTAGCGGTGGAACCTACAGATCTCTGTGTTTTGTGTGGCTGCACTGCTTACATACCCCTAGTTACTGCCCTGGCTGTGACCATCTGTCCAATGAGGTGCCTCCTTTGAATCGGTACTTTCCAAAAGTGTTTTACTGTTCTGATTGGCTAGAGGTTTCCCTAGCCCCACGAGTGTCATAGTGCTCTGATTGGCTACAGGTTGCCCTAGCCATATGAGTCTAAAAATGCGCTGGATGCATCGTCCGTAATTAATCCATGGCTGGAAATGTGTATTTGGGTGGAGGTTATTAAGTTAAGATCAAATGCAAGGTTTTCCATACCTGAGATCTCGGCACATTTCTGCATCAGGGTCCTGTACATTGTGGAAGGAATTCTCCGGTAAGAATATAATGAATTTTCACAACTAATACACAACAATACTGTATATTTGGTTTGTCTTTAGCTCCAACAGTGTTTTCTACTGTATAGAATTCTAGACTATATTAATTTATTAATAACTTTGTGAAAGTGCTCTCCATAACTCAGTGTGATAGTAGCCACCTCAGTGATCAACTGCAGATCAATGAGGTGGCAAAATCATGAGTGTTAAACTGTTGCCAGATGCAAGTCAGACCTGTGGTTATATGCCCACTAAGTGGACGGGTTCTAGAGCATGACGCAAGCGCTCTGTAATGGCACAGTCCTGGTGGTCAACCATTTATGGTCTCCTCCTTGTACAGGCACAGTCCTGGTGGGCAACCATTTACGGTCTATGGTCTCCTCCCTGCACAGGCACAGTCCTGGTGGGCAACCGTTTACGGTCTATGGTCTCCTCCCTGCACAGGCACAGTCCAGGTGGGCAACAATTTACGGTCTATGATCTCTTCCCTGTACAGGCACAGTCCGGCTGGGCGATCATTTATGGTCTATGGTCTCCTACCTGTACAGGCACAGTCCTGGTGGGCAACAATTTACAGTCTATGATCTCTTCCCTGTACAGGCACAGTCCGGCTGGGCGATCATTTATGGTCTATGGTCTCCTACCTGTACAGGCACAGTCCTGGTGGGCAACAATTTACGGTCTATGATCTCTTCCCTGTACAGGCACAGTCCTGCTGGGCAACCATTTACGGTCTATGGTCTCCTCCCTGCACAGGCACAGTCCTGGTGAGCAACCATTTACGGTCTATGGTCTCCTCCCTGCACAGGCACAGTCCTGGTGGGCAACAATTTACGGTCTATGATCTCTTCCCTGTACAGGCACAGTCCGGCTGGGCGATCATTTATGGTCTCCTACCTGTACAGGCACAGTCCTGGTGGGCAATCATTTATGGTCTATGATCTCCTCCCTGTACAGGCACAGTCCTGGTGGTCAGGGGCGGATTGGGACTAGAATCCGGTCCGGGGGGGTCCCCGTGGCGGCGGTATGTAATACGCGTGGGGGCTCTCACCAGCTGCTGCTTCTTTCTGCTGGCCGGGCGGAGGAGGAATGGGAGCTGGGAGCCCGCTTGAAGGTCCTGGGTGGTGCTGGGCGTGCATGCGCAGCAGCCCTCCCGCGGCCATTTTGGATTTGGGCAAAGTGCTGTGGCCGCTGCCCGTGGCCCAGCCAGCTCAGCGGGGAGCGCGGCCGGCCCATTTTTAATGAGTTTTGGGCTGGCCCACCGGGAAATGGCCCTGTTTCCCGGTGGGCCAATCCGCCCCTGCTGGTGGTCAATCATTTATGGTCTGTGTTCTTCTCCCTGTACAGGCACAGTCCTGGATGACAACCATTTATGGTCTATGGTCTCCTCCATTTGCAGACACAGTAGTGGTAGGAAACCATTTACGGTCTGTGGTCTCCTCCCCGTACAGGCACAGTAGTGGTGGGAAACCATTTACCGTCTGCTCAGAAAATGTCTTATTTCTCACTAAGAGCTGCAAATTTATGTTTGTTATAAGGAAACTGCTCGGGGGACTGATCTGCATCTTGCAAAGTACATTTTCTGGCGCGGCAAACTTCAAAGGCTACCAAAACCGGTAATCTGTGTTACCCCAGGTGCTATATCTCATATTTACATAAATGTAACTCATCTTAGTTGAATTAAAACAACATTACAGAAAGAAACATTATTTATTTATAAATATATATATATATATATATATATTTTGTGGAAGACCGCACTCGCACTAAATCAGAAGGACAGCTGGTGGGGTGCTTACATGGGGTTCATGCCCATGGGAAATGAACACCAATTTGTAATCCAATTTTTCTACTTCTCTTTGGAGAAAAATTGGATTATATATATATATATATATATATATGTATGTTTTTTAATCGTTCTCCACAAAGAATACTTTAAAATGAATTTATAGTTATTAAATGATAAAAATAATATTTTGTAGGGGAAGAAAACTGAATCTGGAAAGTCTGGTCACATAAAGCAATGTCCGACTTTTACAAGAGCGTCCGGAACCAATACGTTTCTGGGGTTTGGGGGCAAATGGTCGATTGTCTCCATACAGTACATGTTATCCTTTGAACCAGCCAACTCGTTGGATGACTGGACAAATAATCTTAAGGTGCCTGCCTGTCTGTAAGCTGGGGAGAGGGAACTGGCAGCCCTGAGATGCAGCATGATGTCCAGCGTAAGGTAGAGGATGGGCAAGGAAGCCAACACTGAGGGCAGTGATGTGGGCACTGACCACGGCATGACAAAGCAGGCTAGTGTTTGATTATTAACATGATTCGCCTGTGCGTGCGTCTCTTATCTATTTATATAAATATTAGTGGTGGGCAACGATTAAAATTTTTAATCGCGATTAATCTCAGTACATTTTTGCGATTAACTGCGATTAATCGCATTTATATGCAAAAATTCAAGAACGTATTCAAAAAGTAGTGTATTGCGCACTTTTATTAAGAACTGCTATAGGAACAACAGTGCAATAACATTTGGCTTGCAAACACTTAGTAAAATGCGCGCGGACCTCGGCTGCTGTGTCTTGGCACGAAAATCTGGCGTCCTTCTAGTGCAGATGCGCATGCGCGCGGACCTCGGCTGCTGTGTCGGCGCGAAAATGCGCTGTTCTTCTGGCTTCCGGGTCTGAGATCAGCCGGATCACATGACGTACGAGTTAACGAAATTATCGGCGTTAACATATTTTTGCGTTAACGCGATAATAACGCGTTAATCTGCCCACCACTAATAAATATACGCGGTCGCCCTGAGTGCCAATCACAGCTGGACTATATATATATATATATATATATATATATATATATATATATATATTAGTTCTACATGCCTTTGATTCATCTTAATTTGAAATGCTTCCGTCGCTTGCTCCTTACCTTTGAACGTGTATCCCCCTCTGGCTCTGCGCCCCCATGCTGTGATCTGTACAAACTGAGCCTGTGATGTTTTTGTGAAAAGTTAAACATTTTAATGGCCACTAATACAGATTTGCCCAAACCTACCATCATGTAGTCCCACGGTGACGGCCATCATGAGGAATGTACGGGGGCACAGGTAGCGGTAGCTAGGATTCAGGTAACAGTGACGATCGCAGGTCACGGTGGATACATCATAGGTAATCTATTACCAAAGCCTGAATGTCACTGGGCAGCCAGGACAGGCGGACTTACAGCACCGCACACACGCATAACATAGGTCATACAATTCCAAGTAGCTAGCCTGAGGACTATAGGTAAAACCTGCACCGTTGGCAGTGAGCCCTGAGGACCATGGATGGGATCCTCTGCAGTGGGAAGAACATCTTGGTTGTATAACCAGTGTTTATGAATACTGAAGCCATTATGTCTCTTGCACCTCTTATCGTGTAGTGTACTGCATGTCTGCCAAGCAGGTTTGCCAGTTTGAGCTGGATTCCACTCTTTGCAAATTACGTTAGCTGCTTTGCATATGCAGGAGAGGGATCTCCTGCATCCTCCTCCCCCATCGGAACAATGGGAGTAATTGAGACCGCTCAGAGCAGGCATAATAAGCTCCCATGTCCGATATTAGGGGTTTGCGTATGGGCGTATATGCTCATGTACAAACACTTGTCAGGGTGTCCGCTCCCTGGAGAGGGGGCGGGGCAGGGGGAGGATGCAGGAGACCTCCCAGCATTTTAATAGATAGTAAAGAATAAAATAATCCACCTGTTTTGGAAATAAAATGTGAAAAACTCCTATTGTATAAGTTGACCTTTTTCACCACGTACACCTACGGTGTGGTATGGCCTATTTATATGTTGACCTATTTATTGAAACCCGATTTATTGACGGCATCTCCATTTCCCTGCGGCCCTCTCATTATAGATGTAATTGTGCTGGATCTGTAACAGGCTGGGTACTAGGTCAGGCCAGAGTTCCGTGACTTTGAGCGGCTCAGAATGTCCCAGCTGTAATCCCCAGACGCGTTTTACTTTATTGCTCAGCTCATCGACTTCTCCCGATTCCCCTGCGCTGACCTCACTTTCTTCCAATCTTTTGTTGCTAAAAATGTTTGCTCTTTGCAATTAATTTTCAATACTAATTAAATCCTTTTGTGTATGTATTGATTCAGTCCCATTCTCTTTATCCTCTGATGAACCCCGTGTCCTCCATTTTGTCCTCTTTACATAGATTATGTTAATATGAAATCTTTTATAGGTACAGAAATGTTGTAATTCCCCCCTTGTGAGAGTCAGTTATATGTGTAGGACACATAGACAGTGACAACTCAATGTCATTGCTATTAATGTCCAGAGTAATGGCAGGATGGCGTCTGCTGGCAAATGTGCCGCTATCTTCCTGCATGTCCCTTACCTGTGCCACTACCTCCCTGCGTGTCCACTACCTGTGCCACTACCTCCCTGCGTGTCCACTACCTGTGCCACTACCTCCCTGCGTGTCCACTACCTGTGCCACTACCTCCCTGCGTGTCCACTACCTGTGCCACTACCTCCCTGCGTGTCCACTACCTGCGCCACTACCTCCCTGCGTGTCCCTTACCTGTGTCACTACCTCCCTGCGTGTCCACTACCTGTGTCACTACCTCCCTGCATGTTCCTTACCTGTGCCACTACCTCCCAGCATGTCCCTTACTTCTGCCACTACCTCCCAGTGTGTCCACTACCTGTGCCACTACCTACCTGCACATCCCTTACCTGTGCCAATACCTCCCTGCGTGTCCACTACCTGTGCCACTACCTACCTGCATGTCCCTTACCTGTGCCACTACCTCCCTGCGTGTCCCTTAGCTGTGCCACTACCTCACTGCATGTTCCTTACCTGTGCCACTACCTCCCTGCATGTCCCTTACCTGTGCCACTACCTCCCTGCGTGTCCACTACCTGTGCCACTACCTACCTGCACGTCCCTTACCTGTGCCACTAACTCTCTGCGTGTCCACTGCCTGTGCCACTACCTCCCTGCGTGTCCACTACCTGTGCCACTACATCCCTGAACATCCCTTTCCTGTGCCACTACCTACCTGCACATCCCTTACCTGTGCAGCTACCTACCTGTGTGTCCCTTACCTGTGCCACTACCTCCCTGCGTGTCCCTTACCTGTGCCACTACCTTCCTCTGCGTGTCCACTACCTGTGCCACTACCTACCTGTGTGTCCCTTACCTGTGCCGCTACCTCCCTGTGTGTCCACTACCTGTGACCCTACCTACCTGCACGTCCCTTACATGTGCCACTACCTACCTGTGTGTCCCCTACCTGTGCTGCTATCTCCCTGCACATCCCTTACCTGTGCCACTACTTCTCTGCATGTCCCTTACCTGTGCCGCTACCTCCCCGTCTATCCCTTACCTGTGCCACTACCTTCCTGTGTGTCCCTTACCTATGCCACTACCTCCCTGTGCATCCCCTACCTGTGCCACTACCTCTCTGTGTGTCCCTTACCTGTGCGGCTATCTCCCTGCATGTCCCTTACCTGTGCGGCTATCTCCCTGCATGTCCCTTACCTGTGCTGCTATCTCCCTGCTCTTTAATGCCCCGCAGGCTGGGACTTGTGGTTCTCCAAGTCCCAGCTTGCGGGGAGGCTTGCTGGGACTCATAGTTCCACAGTAAAAGACAATAGTTTTTATTCTTTCTTTTATACTCAATCAGCTCGATGCCCACCGCTCCAGGGCCACCGGGGACATCGGGGGCTTCAGCCTGGTCAGGTAAGTCCTGGAGGGGGAGGGGGGGTCCCCACTTCGCCAGGGCCCCTGGCCAAGCTGACTGGTCGGTAAGGTTAATGTTTTGGCCGCGGGACCTTATATAGAGGGCAGCCAACTCTGGAAGCAGGGGGGCGGGGCCACACCCGGGAGTGAAAAAGAGCCGGTTCAGGGGCATGGCCACACAGATGCTGTTGGGGGGCGTACCTACAGCGTCGTGTCATTTTAGCCCCGCCATGCAATGCCGGTATTTCAGGTTTTTCCCGGCGGGGCTAAAATGCCGCGATCGCTGCATTTTACCCGCGGACCCCCGCCGAGGGACACATCGCGGGAGCAGGGGGGGATATGCGGGAGGATTGCCACCCTTTCCTGGGGCTGGGAGGGGGATCCGATTTCCGGGACCCTCCTGGCCATTCCGGGAGGGTAGGCAACCCTGCACAACCCTTCTCGCTGTTTTTTTTTTATTTTTTTTATTTATTTCTCTTTTTTTTAACACTGAAGCCTGCAGGGATCTGACTGATCCGTGCAGGCTTCTGCCAAATACGAAAGGAAAATAAAGTGTATTTTCCGGCCGTATATTCGTGGCAGTTTTACACTAATTAGCAGCCGTATAATCAATACGGCCGCTTAGTAAATCAGGAACCACCATTCTTTTGAATGATGATTTCTGCCGTAATCTTTCGATGGTGTAGACATTCGTATTTGGAAATAAAGAATACGTATTTATGGCATACACCCCAAAAAAATATATTTTCGTATGAAAATAAATTTATTTTTCACTATTTTTTTTTTGTAAATTTCCCCCAAAATGTCTAATTATACAGATGGAGCCAGCCTCTTCATTGCAGGGGCTGGCGATACTTTCGCCAGCCCACGCCAGGCACCGGCTCCTACCAGGGGGCGTGTGCGCACGAGACAAATGCGTGCCCCATGGCAACGGAGATTGCCCCGGGTCCCCGCCACCGCTGCCTGTCCCCCTTGCCGCCCCGACCCCCCTAACCCTGCCTTTCTCCCTAAAGCGTAGATGGGCAGGGACCCGCAGCGCCGCTCTCGAGAGACTGGGACACGTGTGAGACGCACGCGCATCCCAGTTCAGTGTAGCCCCTGTCCGCCGGCGCTCGCCAGAGGGGAGGGTCTGGCGAGACCCGGCCAAGGATGAGTGAAGGCGTATATAAGGAGATGAGTGATGTGTCAATGAGGACAGGGCTGCATGTGACAGGGGCAGTGATATGATGTGAGGAGGGGAATGGAGGCAGCAGGAATCCACAGACTGAGAGGTATACAGTGGGAGGAGCATGGTCCCCAGCAGCACAGCGTATATAAGGAGATGAATGATGTGTCAGTGAGGACAGGGCTGCATGTGACAGGGGCAGTGACATGATATGAGGAGGGGAATGGAGGCAGCAGGAAGCCACAGACTGAGAGTTATATAGTGGGAGGAGCAGGTTCCCCAGCAGCACATATACTGTAAGGTATACTGTATGTAGCTCCTACAGTATCAAACTGGTATATGAAAACTGTGATGTTAAAAAGTTTTTTAGAACTTATTTGTTCATAACAGAACGTTTCCAATAGTTATTATGTCTGTACATATTAAAACACTGTGAATTTTAATTGTAGTTTCAGGAAGCTACACTGTGGTTAGATATAATTGTCCTGTGTTCTAAGTTTAATTACCAATATAAGTTCCCCAGCGGCGACCGTCAGGTTGGGGCGGCAGCGCAGGGAGACACTTTGGCTAATGTTATAGTGACTGGTAATAATCACAGCAGTACCAGCCTGGACACGCTGCTCGCCCGCTGACCCCGGACCGCCGACCTGGCACCTCCGTAATGGCTTCCAGCGCCCTGGCGCTCTCACAAACAGGAAAATGTATGACATTAATTTTAAGGATGAACTTTGTAAATTGTGGAAATAAAATCTGATCAACGGTCTGACACCTCTGCAGAAAGTAATTAATTAGGAAATATAATTATTTCTCTCTGCAGCGGAATAACAGTCAAACAGGCATCATGAATAACCGATCATAAACACGGCGTATAGGAACACGTATATTCCTGCACGCCTCCTGAGGAATGATGTGCAATGATATCAGTAACATGAGGAATAATGCTGGAAGTAATTCAAACTGAACTGCCGTTTATTGGATTAAGCACCGTCAGGCAGTGTGTATATATATGTGTGTGTGTGTGTGTCTTCTGAGCCTGTTGTTCATACTGTATGTATTTTGCATTATCTCTCTCAGTTTCTATACTGATAGTGAGCCAGGTGTGGGCAGTGTAGTGTATCGGCCTGGTCCTGGGATTAGTGGGATTGCTCTGCGTTAGATACAACGGTGTCGGCACTGATAGCAGATTGTGTTATACATAATTGAGACGGTTACGGTATACATTATAGACCACTATTGTTCGCCAGTGACTCGGTATACACTGACAAGGGTCTACATACCTTAGGTCGACACTGCCAAAATGCTGACACAAGCATATGGTTGACATAGGCAAGGTCGACAGTCAAAAGCCTGAGGTTTTTATGATTTTTTGGTGTATAAGTAATCAGCGACATGGATGGACCTTTCTATAGGTCTATCTATTTATTATCTATCTATCTATTATCTATTTATCTATTTATCTATCTATCGTATTACACATCTATCTATTTATCTATCTCATATCTATCTATCTATCTATCTATCCCCTATCTATCTATCTATCTATCTATCTATCTATCTATTATCTATCATATTATACATCTATCTATCCATCTATCTATTATCTATCATATTACACATCTATCTATTATCTATCTCTATATCTATCTATCATATTACACATCTATCTATCTATTATCTATCTATCTATCTATTATCTATCTATCTATCTATCTATCTATCTATCTATCGTATTACATATCTATCTATTATCTCTCTATCTATTATCTATCTATCTATATATCATATTACACATCAATCTCTCTATTATCTATCTATCTATCTATCACCTATCGTATTACATATCTATCTATTATCTCTCTATCTATTATCTATCTATATATCATATTACACATCAATCTATCTATAATCTATCTATCTATCTATCTATCATCTATCTATTTTCTATCTATTTATTATCTCTCTATCTATTATCTATCTATCATATTACACATCAATCTATCTATTATTATCTATCTATCTATGTCTCTATCTATCTATTATCTATCTATCATATTACACATCTATCTGTCTATCTATCTATTATCTATTTATCTATCGTATTACACATCTATCTATCTATTATCTATCTATCTATCTATCTATTATCTATCTATATATTATCTATCTATCTATTATCTATCTGTCTATCTATCTATTATCTATCTATCTATCTATCTATTATCTATCTATCTCCTATCTATCTATCTATCTATCTATCTATCTGTCTGTCTGTCTGTCTGTCTGTCTATCTATCTATCTATCTATCTATCTGTCTATTATCTATCTATCTATTATATATCTATGTATTATCTATCTAGCTATCATCTATATATATCTATTATCTATATATTTATCTATCTATCTATTATCTATCTATTATCTATTGTATTACATATCTATCTATCTATCTATTATCTCTCTATCTATTATCTATCTATATATCATATTACACATCAACTATTATCTATCTATCTATTTATTATCTCTCTATCTATTATCTATCTATCTATCATATTGCACATCAATCTATCTATTATCTATCTATCTCTCTATCTATCTATTATCTATCATATTACACATCTATCTGTCTGTCTATCTATCTATCTTTCTATTATCTATTTATCTATCTATCTATCTATCGTATTACACATCTATCTATCTATCTATCTATCTATCTATCTATCTATCTATCTATCTATCTATTATCTATCTATATATTATCTATCTATATATTATCTATCTGTCTATCTATCTATTATCTATCTATATATTATCTATCTATTATCTATCTGTCTATCTATCTATTATATATCTATCTATCTATTATCTATCTATCTATCTATCTCTTATCTATCTATCTGTCTGTCTGTCTGTCTGTCTGTCTATCTATCTATCCATTATCTATCTATCTGTCTATTATCTATCTATCTATTATATATCTATCTATTATCTATCTATCTATCATCTATCTATCTATTATCTATATATTTCTCTATCTATCTATTATCTATCTATTATCTATTGTATTGCATATCTATCTATCTATTATCTCTCTATCTATTATCTATCTCTCTATATATCATATTACACATCAATCTATCTATTATCTATCTATCTATCTATCATCTATCTATTATCTATCTATCTATCTATTTATTATCTCTCTATCTATTATCTATCTATCATATTACACATCAATCTATCTATTATCTATCTATTATCTATCTATCTATCTATCTATCATATTACACATCTATCTTTCTGTCTATCTATCTATATATCTATCTATCTATCGTATTACACTTCTATCTATCTATCTATTTATTATCTATCTATCTATCTGTTATCTATTATCTATCTATTATCTATCTATATATTATCTATCTATTATCTATCTATCTATCTGTCTGTCTGTCTGTCTGTCTGACTGTCTATCTATTATCTATCTATCTGTCTATTATCTATCTATCTATCTATCTATTATCTATCTATTATCTATCTATCATCTATCTATCTATTTATTATCTATATATTTCTCTATCTATCTATTATATATCTATTATCTATCGTATTACATATCTATCTATCTTTTATCTCTCTATCTATTATCTATCTATCTATCATATTACACATCTATCTATCTATTATCTCTCTATCTCTCTATCTATCTATGTATTTATCTATTATCTATCTATCTATCTATCTCTCTATCTATGTATTTATCTATTATCTATCTATCTATCATATTACACATCTATCTATCTATCTATCTATCTATTATCTATCTCCCTATCTATCTATTATCTATCTATTATCTATCTATTATTTATCTATTGTATTACACATCAATCTATCTATTATCTATCTATATATCTATTGTCTATCTATCTATCGTATTCCACATCAATCTATCTATTATCTATCTCTATATCTATCTATCTATTATCTATCTATCTATCGTATTACTCCTCTATCTATCTATTATCAATCTATCATATTACACATCTATCTATCTATCTGTCTATCTATTATCTATCTATTTATTATCTCTCTATCTATTATCTATCTATCATATAACACATCAATCTATCTATTATCTATCTATCTATTATCTATCTATCTATCTATCTATCTATCTATTATCTATCTATCTATCGTATTCCACATCAATCTATCTATTATCTATCTCTATATCTCTCTATCTATCTATTATCTATCTATCTATCGTATTACTCCTCTATCTATCTATTATCAATCTATCATATTACACATCTATCTATCTATCTATCTATCTATCTATCTATCTATCTATCTATCTGTCTATCTATTATCTATCTATCTATTTATTATCTCTCTATCTATTATCTATCTATCATATTACACATCAATCTATCTATTATCTATCTATTTATTATCTCTCTATTATCTATCTATCATATTACACATCAATCTATCTATTATCTATCTATCTCTCTATCTATCTATTATCTATCTTTCATATTACACATCTATCTGTCAGTCTGTCTATCTATCTATCTATTATCTATTTATCTATCTATCTATCGTATTACACATCTATCTATCTATTATCTATCTGTTATCTATTATCTATCTATTATCTATCTATATATTATCTATCTATCTATTATCTATCTGTCTATCTATCTATCTATCTATCTATCGATCTATCTATCTATTATCTATCTGTCTATTATCTATCTATCTCTTATCTATCTATCTATCTATTTATCTATCTGTCTGTCTGTCTGTCTATCTATCTATTATCTATCTATCTGTCTATTATCTATCTATCTATCTATCATATATCTATCTATTATCTATATATTTCTCTATCTATTATATATCTATTATCTATCATATTACATATCTATCTATCTATTATCTCTCTATCTATTATCTATCTATCTATCTATCATATTATACATATATCTATCTATCTATTATCTCTCTATCTATCTATGTATTTATCTATTATCTATCTATCTATCTACCTATCTCTCTATCTATCTATCTATCTATCTATCTATGTATTTATCTATCTGTGTATCTATCTATCTATCTATCTATCGTATTACACATCTATCTATCTATCTATCTATCTATCTATTATCTATCTATTGTATTACACATCAATCTACCTATTATCTATCTATCTATCTATCATATTACACATCTATCTTTCTATCTATTATCTATCTATCTATCTATCTATCTATTATCTATCTATTATCTATCTATCGTATTACACATCAATCTATCTATCTATCTATCTATCTATCTATCTATCTATTATCTATCTATCATATTACACATCTATCTATCTATCTATCTATCTAGCTATCATATTACACATCTATCTATCTATCTATCTATCTATCTATCACTCCTATATCTATCTATCTATCTATCTATCTATCTATCTATCTACAGTATCTATATATCTATCTCTCCTATATCTATCTATCTATCTATCTATCTATCTATCTCTCCTATATCTATCTGATTATCCAACCTATATCTATTTATCTATCTGATTATCCCTCTGATACCTACCTACCTATCTACTGTATCTTGTAATGTATTTAGTAAAAGGTATGTGTTTGTCCTTGTGGTGTATGGTATGTTTCTGTAGTGGATTCCTATGTACACATGACCCGTTCCCCCATATGCCCTCACTCGCTGACGTCTGACAGTCACATCTATGGGCTCCATGAAGTGACCCAGTAACAGAACGTCATCTCAGTATTATTCATTGTGCGCAGTCTCACCCCTCTCCCTAATTAGCATATGCTGGTAACTCACATTCCCCCGGTCCCTTACTGTGACCCCGCTCAGCCCCCACTCCTCAGTGGATGCCAGGAAAGTGTAATTGAACTCTAAACAATGAATCAGGCTGATTTACTAATAGCGGCTGCCTTGGCCGTCCCCATAAATAATCCTGACAATGCCAGCAGCAGTCACACAAAGTGGTGAGTTGCAATTTGGGAGCTTTCCTTCTGGACGGTGCCACTGAGCGCTCCCAGTGTACCATATGTTCTGAGCTACATGGCCCACCCCTGGCTTTGTGAAGGTCAAAGCGGCATTACAGGAGGCTGATCTACACAATGCTACAAAGGCTTCATGATTGTGTCCTTCTGCTCTGCTATTGTTCTCACTTTCCTCTATTCTACCAACGCATAACATAAAGGCCGCGCTATCATGAAAACTCTTATCCTATATAATGGAAGGCAAATGCGACTCCTCCACTCTGCGGGGGGAATTCAAGTGCTTTGCATGCCAATGGAACAATTCAAGTGTGCCCTTGTGGATATATATATATATATTTATATAGGTACTTGTGTAGTTTCACGGTGCCTGAGATATCAGATGCGATATCGGCCGATATATCGAAGCGATTTTTGACCTGTTCATAACTCGGATTCGGTATGAAATCCCGACGGTCAAAATCCCGAATGGGTCAAAAAACCAACATGGACAAAATCCCGACATGGACAAAATCCCGACATTTAAAATCCCGACAGGGTCAAAATCCCGACATATAGAATGTACAGGTGAAACAGTCTACATGCCTTTCGGTCGACGGGTTGCGAGGTCGACATGGGTTTTTTCACTGTTTTTTGACCCGAATGTCGACACAGTCGACATGGACACAGTTGCAAGTGAACCGCAGCCCCTTGCATCGCTTGCTTTGCTCGGCACACTATTTTATTCTCCCACCACGCCGTAGTGGATGGTAGGGCATGAAATACCGCCTGTCGGCACATGTCGGTTCAAAAAACAGAGAAAAAACCCATGTCGACCTCGCACCTGTTGACCGAAAGGCATGTAGACTGTTTCACCTGTACATTCTATATGCCGGGATTTTGACCCTGTTGGGATTTTAAATGTCGGGATTTTGACCCTGTCGGGATTTTAAATGTCGGGATTTTGTCCATGTCGGTATTTTGTCCTTGTCGGTATTTTGACCCATTCGGGATTTTGGCCCTGTCGGAATTTTGACTGCATCCCCATAACCCCACTATCCACTACGCATGGAGTTGATGTTATACAGTGTGGCTTACTGCGCTCGCCACACTATATAAAATCTTTATGAACAGGTCAAAAATCAATGCAGGTCGCATCGATATATCGGCCAATATCGCATCTGATATATCAGCCGATATCACATCCGATATATCAGGCGCTGTGAAAATACACAAGTACCTTTATATATATTATTTGCAGTGTCTGCAAATATTGGTTCATCCGTCAGGAGACCTCAAAGTATTCTAGATGGGAGAAGGGAGGATGTCATTTCATGATCCCCCCCCGTCTACACAGAACCTGGGAATAAAATTAAATTGTGAATTATCTACATCCAACAGTATTGATAACGCAGATCAATCGGTATCTGTAGTCTAGAAAAATAATGCAGGTGAAAAATTTCCCATGACATAAATTAAGGCTACTGGGAAATCTTGGACGTATCATAATCTCTGTTTAAAGGGGGTCATTAAATAGGATCTGTACCCTGGTTGATATGATGGGGATTTATTTTATTTTAAACAAATTTCAATCAATGATTGATCAAAATGATGCTCTCAGCCAGGAGGAGAGCTGGAAGCAATGCTGCAGATTATATGCATGATGCACACTGAGCCAATATACAATATATATATATATATATATATATATATATATATATATATATATATATATATATATATATATATATATATATATATATATATATATATATATATATATATACATATAAACAGGAAGAAAAGGGGCGTTTCAGCGTTTCATGGTGCAGATAAAACAAATGTATTTGGAAACCAGCATTATCCTTTAGGATAGCGATATTGTACAGCAATGGTGGTTATTAACTTATGGTTCAGTTTTTTAATATGAACCTTCGCAGCTGTTGTTTCTGTTTCTATTATACCCCTTTCACACTTGCAAAAATTTCCCGGGTTTTTGCACATGAACGTGCATTGCCATTGGCCACGCATAGGGGGTGTGGCCAATGGCAAAGGGGCATTGTCATGAGTAAAGGGGCGTGTCCCCGCCTCCTTTCTGAACATGTACAGGGCATTTTGAACCTACATTATACATATGAGCACTATAACTGCATTGCAAACTCTTCTATTGTGATCTATTATGTGCACATTTATTATTATTGTTATTTAACTGGGCACATACAGGCATAAGAGCAGTGCACTAGAGCCTTCGCAGACCACCACTGTCAGGTCACATGTGTGTGCTGGTACCTGTGTGCTAGATTTGGTAGGTACAGGGGGCTGGTACCTGTGTGCTAGATTCGGTAGGCACAGAGGGACTATGATCCAAGCTGTTGTCAGTGTGCTGCGACCTGTGTGCTTGATGTAGTAGGTACAGATGGAACGGGTGCAGAAGGTACACCCCTGGGAACGGGTGCAGAGGGCCCAGAATACCTTCTTCTTTCCATCTGCGCCGGTCCCGATCAATTCCCATCGGCTGTCAAGTTGAAAGGGAGGGAGGAGCTGCCCAAACCCACCAAAAAACGGTACTATCGGTACACTTTGATTTAGTCGGTACAGACCGTTAAAAAACGTTACTGTACCGGCTAAATCGGTACAGTTGGAGGGTATGAGACTACGGGCGGTATTCAATGAGGCTGATTCGCCAGGTTTTTCTGGCGATTTTGTGCTGTAAGGCGAATTTCTGACTAAAACGGTGAATCACCCTATTCAATGTCCAGATGGCGAATACATTTCAAGGTTTTTTTCGCCATGATTCACCGAGTAGCAATCGCTATCTTTTTATGGTGAAGTGGAAGGTGAACTTTTAAAATAAAGTGTTTTGTTTTTTACAGTTGGTGTAAAAAAATCAGGAATTTTATTCTGAGGAGGGGCATGCTATTTTTATTCATGTGCTGTAAGCACATGAATATATATTTAATTAAAAAAAAAAATATATATATATATACAGTATATATATATATATATATATATATATATATTTTTTTTTTACAAAGACCAGCCAGCAGGGGGCCGGAGCCGAGCCGCTAATTAGATATTCATATATTCACTGCACCCGATCATTACATATGCATGATCGGGTGTAGTGAATATACCCGCTCCCCTGCTGGCACCCCCGGGGGGGCAGCCTATGCTGCCTGGCACACGGAGAGCCCACCTCTCCCCCACAAACGTTCTGGGGCAGGCAGGGAGACTTCCATCTCCCTGCCTGCCACCGTCCTCAGGCTCCCTGCGGCGTCCGCCGCAGGAGCTCAAATTCGCCAGTCAGGGGCAGCGAGCACCTGACTCGTTGAATACCGGAGCCGGCGAGGCTCCGGAACGCATTTAGCAGTGGCGAATGTGCAGCGAATCCTAAACAGGATTCGCTGCACGTCGCCAGTATTCACATTGAATACTGCCCTATGCTGTTATAGGTGAGCAGTTACCAACACACCTGTCACTAATCATCTAGGCCGGGAAATACTTGACATAAGCTATTAAGAATAAGTTAAAACAGGGAGCATTTAATGTGACCGCATAGAGACTAATTAAAAGATTCATCTAATAAACAATATACATTCACATTGGCACTCACTTTTCCTGGTTTTGGGGTGCCCTATGGCTTGTGACCACACTTTTTTATAGATAATTCACATGGGCTCTGCACTCACTAAATTATAATAATAAACAGTGGGAATTTAGTTATATATATATATATATATATATATATATATATATATATATATATATATATATATATATATATATATTAAAAGCCCTAGTCCCTATCTGCTCCTACCTCCAAACACCGCTCCCTCTCTCCATATCCAGCAAGTCTGAAACAGATCAGTGTCCCTGCAAAAATAGCTTTCACTTCTGTTCAACATCTTTTAGCCCACAAAGGAGTAATTTGGTGCGCTGAGTGGCCTCCTATGGTCAGTGGTGGCACTTCACCTCATAGCGTGCATGGCTAGAATACCCGGCAATGAAACGAGTCCAGGGTACCCAGGGCAACCTGCCCTCCTTACGGCACTGGCCCAGCGTCTCAGGAACACTGTGCAGTAAATTTACTAACATGAGATTTCTATTGAGGGTGGGATGTTGCCCATAGCAACCAATCAGGTTCTAATCCTTATTTATTTAGCACCTTCTGTACTTGGTTGCTATGCAACATCCCATCTTCTCCCATCTTGGTAAATGAACCCATGCTAGTGGTGATTTGCTGCATCTATAGGAACGCTACAGTGCCAGGAGAGGCCCAGGCGTCTTATATAGTGTGTAGACGCCAGGTGTATGAGGAGACATCTATAAATCAGAGGTCCCAACTCTAATGATATACAAAAATCACAAATGAGTTGGTGCCTGATGTGCACGGAGCATTCAGACTTTCCAGTGCGCGAGGTAAGGGGTCTAAGACGATTACCCATTTGTCGTAGCGCTCAAAGCTGGGCATGAAAGAGATAATTGGGGGAAATGTGAGTCATTATAGAAATCAAACACAGGCTTATTAGAAACCAATCTCCTTTCTTTTTCCAAAAGTAATGACCAAAGACGGTTTTGGTTCCAAATACGGTTTATCAAGCTGAGTGTTGTTGTGCTCTCCCATTAGTAATTAATGCTCTCATACAACAATGAACAGTGCGTGTAATCACATTAAGGCAAACCTGCTACCTCCAGGCACATAAAGAGCCGGTGTCACCTTGAATTACAGCGTATATCTCCGTGCATTAGTTTTAGCTAAAACCCAGGCCAGCAGCTTCTCTCCCGCAGCGCCCACCAGGCCAGCAGCTTCTCTCCCGCAGCGCCCACCAGGCCAGCAGCTTCTCTCCCGCAGCGCCCACCAGGCCAGCAGCTTCTCTCCCGCAGCGCCCACCAGGCCAGCAGCTTCTCTCCCGCAGCGCCCACCAGGCCAGCAGCTTCTCTCCCGCAGCACCCACCAGGCCAGCAGCTTCTCTCCCGCAGCGCCCACCAGGCCAGCAGCTTCTCTCCCGCAGCGCCCACCAGGCCAGCAGCTTCTCTCACGCAGCGCCCACCAGGCCAGCAGCTTCTCTCCCGCAGCGCCCACCAGGCCAGCAGCTTCTCTCCCGCAGCGCCCACCAGGCCAGCAGCTTCTCTCACGCAGCGCCCACCAGGCCAGCAGCTTCTCTCCCGCAGCGCCCACCAGGCCAGCAGCTTCTCTCCCGCAGCGCCCACCAGGCCAGCAGCTTCTCTCCCGCAGCGCCCACCAGGCCAGCAGCTTCTCTCCCGCAGCGCCCACCAGGCCAGCAGCTTCTCTCCCGCAGCGCCCACCAGGCCAGCAGCTTCTCTCCCGCAGCGCCCACCAGGCCAGCAGCTTCTCTCCCGCAGCGCCCACCAGGCCAGCAGCTTCTCTCCCGCAGCGCCCACCAGGCCAGCAGCTTCTCTCCCGCAGTGCCCACCAGGCCAGCAGCTTCTCTCCCGCAGCATTCCCCAGGCCAGCCATTTCTCTCCCATAGCGTTCCCCAGGCCAGCCGTTACTCTCCCGCAGCGCTCCCCAGGCTAGCGGTTTCTCTCCCGCAGCATTCCCCAGGCCAGCCATTTCTCTCCCATAGCATTCCCCAGGCCAGCCGTTACTCTCCCGCAGCGCTCCCCAGGCCAGCCGTTTCTCTCCTGCAGCACTCCCCAGGCCAGCCGTTTCTCTCCCGAAGAGCTCCCAGGCCAGCCGTTTCTCTCCTGCAGCGTTCCCCAGGCCAGCCGTTTCTCTCCTGCAGCACTCCCCAGGCCAGCCGGTTGTCTTCCACAGCACTCAACAGGACAGCTGTTTCTCTCCCGCAGCGCTCCCCAGGTCAGCCGTTTCTTTTACGCATCGCTCCCCAGGTCAGCCGTTTCTTTCCTGCAGCGATTCCCAGGCTAGCCGTTTCTCTACCGCAGCACTCCCCAGGGCAGCCGTTTCTCTCCCGCAGGGCTCCCCAGGTCAGCCATTTTTCTCCCGAAGCGCTCCCCAGGTCAGCCGTTTTTCTCCCGCAGTGCTACCCAGACCAGCCACTAACACGTAATGTACACTAACCAGGGACACGAACACATACACTAACCACATACACTAACGCCCTAACACTAACCACATACACTACACCCTAACGACAAACATAACCAGGTACACGAACACATACACTAACCAGGTATACTAACACATACTGTACACTAACCAGGGACACAAACACATACACTAACATACACACTAACCACATATATTAACCAGGTACATTAACCACATACACTAACCTGTACACTAATATATACACTAACCACATACACTAACCTGTTCACTAATATATACACTAACATGTACACTAATCACGTACACTAACCATGTATACTAACATGTACGGTACACTAAGCCATACACTGACCACATAAACTAACATTACACACTAACCACATACATTAACCAGGTACACTAACCAGGTACTCTAACCACATGCACTAACATGTACACTAACCTGTACACTAACATGTGCACGAACCATGTATACTAACCTGTCCACTAATATATACACTAACTTCTACACTAACCATGTTGCTTTTGCACCATTATAACACTGGGTAGACTCGCTGGGAACTCCCCCATGCTGGTACAGTTATAATTATGCCATTAAGGTGGATTTTGCATAATAAATATGTTTAGTGAGGGTGGCAGAGCACTTTTCTCCCTACAAAATTGATTCTCCTACGAGTATTAGGTCAGTAACACCGACATGTGTTCCTGGAGGAGAGACGCAGGAGGACATGGTGGTGGTGAGGGGGCAGGTATTGTGTCGTCATGAACCCGTCAAATTGCATCATCATGAATGTTGTGGTAGAGGGTGCAAGTAGTAGTTATAGTTATATGTGAGCAGGTTATTATACCTTTTCCATATACAGTATAGGCATAATTGCCAAGTGGTCCAATATTCAGTCAAGGTCCCAAACCTGTCTATATTATTATTATTATTATTATTATTATTATTACAACAGTAATTCCATAATTTTCCATTTGAAGCGTGGCACAAATTTAGGGGTGTGACATAACAGGGTGTGACCTGTACTTGCGACACTCCCGCAAGGCCACACCCCCAGTTATGCCGCTGTCGGGGCATGAATAGATGGGTGACAGGGAGGGACTCCCAACTGCCCCCCACCCCTGCCTCGGGACACTGTCAGCCCCAGGAGGGACACAGGAACCTCCCGATAAAACGGGACATTCCTGCGGAAAGCGGGACAGTTGGGAGGTATGCTATTCCTCCATTCTGGGGTATAACAATTTCTTTTTACCTTGGTTTATCTCTTCATGCATTTATTAGTGATTTGCAACTCTGCACTATTTCCACAGTAGCTTGTGACTACCATGGCAACCACAGTCACATGACACATTAAGGCTAATACTAAGCTGGGCAAAATTTTGGCTGAAGCCCCTTGCACCGCTGCTAATTCTGCCTATTACCCCGCACCCATCAGACAGCAACACTTTGCACTCCTCACCCATAGCAATCCTCATCCAGAGAGCCGTAACACAACAGTGCCCTGTATACACGTTACGCTATACAGTACCGCACCTTATTCACATATATACTACAGGAAGCAGCGCTATACACCATAGGATATGAAGGTAGGCCAGTGATAATATATTGAATAAATATCAGATTTAAAATATGTAATTTATTTATCCATATAAAGAGGGGTAAACATTAAAAACAAGAAAGGAAAACAATAAAATATTCCTACATGTAGGTATCTGTAATATAGTTACACAGTAACCATTAACACAGGCTTGCCTACCCTCTCGGAATAGCCGGGAGCTACCCGAAAATCGTGTCCTTCTCCCGGCCCCTCGGAAGGGTGGGCAAGTCTCCCGCTTTTTGGTTATTGTCCCCGCTCCCCCCCCTAGGGATGGCCATCGACCATCGATGATTAGAAATCATCAATGGTTTATGGCCGATGTCAAATTGTTTTGCCATCGATGGGGGAGAGAACCAGATGGTTTCCCACCATCGATGTAAAGCTTAAACGAATAGTTTCGTTTTTGCTTTTTCCCTAAAGTGCCGGGACACGGAGCATAGCTCCGCCCCCGACACCCGTGAAGCCCTGCCCCCGCATTTTGATTGGCCCACAGGCCACTCAATCACAAAAAATGGATGACCATCCTTATACAAAAACATCTATGGTCATCCATTGAATAGTTATACACTATCGATGGCCAGTTGCACTTTTGCCATAGATGGCAACCATCGATGGCAAAGGCAACGATGGCTATCCCTACTCCCCCCTTGCCCGCTGGTTTCATTACTGTAAAATTGCTGGTCCGCGGTGAGGGGGCGGGGCTTAAATTACGTGATCGTGTCATTTTGCGTCATTTAAGCCCCGCCCCTCTCCACTGCCCGCAAATCACAGTGTTTTGCAGCATGGGGGCGGGGCCAAGTGATGTCAACCTTGCCCCCGCCCCCCTGACGTGTTGCCCGTAGAGGTGAAATCCAAAGTAGGCAAGTATGCGGTGTGGTGTCACACTAACCATGAATCCTAATGAGGCCAGACATGGGCAGTAGTAAATATAGATGAACTGAACCTACCAGTCTCTAATGTAAGGGCTGGGGGAGAAGGCATTTTTGAAGCACCCAAATGACAATTATTCAGTTATTACATCTGCAAATGGAAATTTGGCCTAATTTAGACCTGATTTGTTCCCAAAATGTGCAAAACCGTGCTTATCAGAACTTAAAGCAGCAACCAGAACCGAGTGGTTCCTCAGCAGCAGTGCTCAGTGGGGCTCAGTCTATCATACAGACCAGGCAGCAGGGACAGTGACAGAACTCTTGTGGCCCACTTACACTACACTGACATCTCTGGAGGCCCCCTCCCTCCCTCCCTCACAAACACACACCACCACCTGGACCAGCAAACCAATGCATCTCCCCCTGTGCGTGCCGCAGGGCTGCGTGTCACCAATGCATGACGTGCATCACTACATCGCACCATCCACAAGGGGCCGGTGGTTCATGGCTGCAATTCCATGGACACAGAAACACAATATAATAAACATACAAACAGCAACAGCTAATATCAGCAGATTATAGACACTTGACACCAATGAAAAAGTATAAATACCCATCAAAAATTTACTGTATTGAACTAAACTAAAACTACCCGTGCCTGTTTTATTTCTCCTACCTGAGTGGCACTAGATGTGCGGCCCCATTTTCTGCCTCCCATGTGATGGTTGGTGCCCAGGAATGTGTATTGTCTGTACCACACCTGTCCCCGGGCCTGACAGGCAGGACCTCCTGGACCAGCTCCATTCCTCCACACTGGAGCGGGTAAGGGACCTCCTTTTTCCCAGCTGGCATGTCTCCCACAGTTCCTACCTGGCTGCCATCTTCATATGCTGCCACACACAGGGGGTTGTTCTAATCCACTCTTTCTGACAAAATCCTTCTTAGAGGGACAAAACCATGTGCACTGCAGGGGGGGGCAGATGTAACATGTGCAGAGAGAATTAGATTTGGGTGAGTTATTTTGATTCTGTGCAGGGTAAATACTGACTGCTTTATTTTTACACTGCAATATAGATCTCACTTTGAAGTAAAACCCCACCCAAATCTAATTATCTCTGCACAAGTAACATCTGCCCCCCTGCAGTGCACATGGTTTTGCCCATCTAAGAAGGATTTTGTCAGAAAGAGTGGATTAGAATAAGGCCCACAGTTCTTCCCACAATGCCCTGTCACGTCCTCACCTGTCCAACCTGTGGCTCTCCAGCTGTTGTGAAACTACATATCCCAGCATGCCTTGCCATAGTTTAACATTCCCTAATGATGGGACTTGTAGTTTCACAACAGCTGGAGGGCCGCAGGTTTGATATGCCTGCCCTAGGCCTTTGCCTAGTTTGGCTATGTCTGGGGCCGGCTCTAGAAGCAAGCAAAAAAAGAGCAAACAACTTTGCCCCTTGGTGACGCCATACTGCATTGCACTTGGTGACGCCATACTGCACTGCACTTGGTGATGCCATACTGCACTGCACTTGGTGACGCCATACTGCACTGCACTTGGTGACGCCATACTGCACTGCACTTGGTGACGCCATACTGCACTGCACTTGGTGACGCCATACTACACTGCACTTGGTGACGCCATACTGCACTGCACTTGGTGACGCCATACTGCACTGCACTTGGTGACGCCATACTGCACTGCACTTGGTGACGCCATACTGCACTGCACTTGGTGACGCCATACTGCACTGCACTTGGTGACGCCATACTGCACTGCATGTTGCAGAGATTTAAAATGTGTAGAGAAATTTAGATTTGTGAAGGTCATGTTTAAACTCAGATCTACATTGCAGATTAAAAATCTGAGGGGCATATTTACTATACGTCAAGTTTACAAACCCAGAGTTTGTCTATGTGACGTGTCTATTTTTGATCCTTTCAGAAAGATTTAAAAAAGGAGACAATGATATGTAGAAAAAAACTAAAAAACAATCATGCCTTAAAGTTACTTAATAAATATATATATATATATATATATATATATATATATATATATATAGACTTCTATCTGATATTGCTGCTTTAACCCTCATTCATAGTTGCCTACCCTCCTGCATTCTGCAGGAGACTAACTGAAATAGCAGCAATCTCCCTCTCTCCCTCATTAGTCTAGCAATCTCCCTCATGTCACTAAGCCCACATTACACTGTTACATCATAGTTACCTCCCCTGCTGCATTCTGCAGGAGACTAACTGAAATAGCAGCAATCTCCCTCTGTCCCTCATTAGTCTAGCAATCTCCCTCAATTCACATAGCCCACATTACACTGTTACATTTTTGGGGAAAAAAGGAATGAGAGATAGATACAGTTATATTGAATCATCAGCACCATTTCCCAGCACTTTACCAAGTACAGTAGCTCTTACTAACTGCTTTGCGGCTCATCTACATTTAGATATAAATCATTTTACAAGATTCCTCTCAGATATAGCAGTACACACCCACGCTTCTAGGTGCCATGTTCACAATCTCTTTTCACAATCTCTCCATATATGGTACTAGACACGCCCTTTGGGTGGTGCATGACACGCCCCTCAATAGGGCGCTGTGCAAAATTCTACTACCAACTATAATCTCCCTGAAACTAGTTTTCAAAAGTAGGCAAGTATGCCCTCAGTGCAAAAGATAAAATCATACATTTTCTAAAATAAAACATAAATAAACCAACAACCTCATAATGAACCAAACAACCTCATAATTATGGCTTCTAGTGATCACCATAGTGGAAGGAAAGTTGCTAGGTTCTCAAAATGGCCGCCCCCCACTGTGCCTTCAGGTGATGATGCCCAGAGATGTCTGTGTGGGGATATATCTCAGTCCCCAGAGAGTTCATACAAAATAAGCCACATGTTTAGTTTAATAACATTATTATCGGCCATCTAGAAAGAGAAAGTCATATAGATCCAAAGCGATAAAGCTATTGTTTACACCAGTGCCCTCCGACAGAGACTGATTACTGAATGCAGATCCTTAATAACTGATAATATCATATTGTGTTGCCAATGTTACCCTCCGGATGTTCTAGTCCTTTATACTAGGCCAGGAAAAGGGACTTGTGTGTGTTTTCTTATGCAATCACCTAAAGTACAACATCCCTACCCAAGCAGCTGTTGTGAAACTACAAGTCCCAGCATGCCCTAGCACCATTTTGCTATTAGGGTATGCTAATATTGGTGCAGGGCATACAGTGGACCAGTGACCTGATATGTATTACTCTAGGAGTAACGTGCACGAGCGCCCGCTTACGCCAGGTAACATTTGCTGAATGGATGCTAGTACTGTATGTATTGTATCTGTCCACAGTTCTTTCAATAACACAGCACTGTATAACGTAGCACTGGCACAATATTGATTGCCACTGCTGGGCCCAATTCAATATCCTGGTGACCCTTTTCAACTCAGTTTCTCCCCCCAAAAAATTCCATAATGAGTTATAGTAACCTGGGTCCAAACAGAGTCGGATTAATCCTTTGTGGGGACCGTGCACTTTAGAAAGGGGGGCCCCCTCCTCCTTGTCATTACTGGCCGCAAACTGCATGGGAGAATATTGCACTGTCAAAACACAGAGTAAAAGCAGTATAAACTTGGTCAATGCTCAACTGCAGGGGGAAGGGGATTAATATAAACATATATATATATATATATATATATATATATATATATATATATATATGCACACGAAGCGGCTGCACTCACTTTCAACAAATAAACTGAGTCCACTCAGTAGTTCAATATAAACGTTTTCGGTTTACTTAACCGTCATCAGATATACTTATATATATATATATATAAATTACCACATGAAAAGCCTCTGTCTCTCCCTCTGTACCTTATAGGAGCCCTGACAGGCTCAGCGCTGCCTCTGATTAAAAACCCTCCCATGACAAGGATGCTGCTGCTGTCCTCCATGGGCCTGAGAAGCATATGAGGAGCTCCACCAAGCAGAGCTCAGCACAAACCTCTCAGCCTCTGACCTCTTATGCAAAGTGTTATGGGACTTAGTCAACTCCCACTTGTGCAGTCAGTATGCCTTGACTCCTGATGCTCAGCACCATTAATCATTGTCACATTGGCAGATAGGTGAAACTGCAGCACTACCCCACTGCATGCACAAAACCATTAGCTAAAAAAAATAAAAAAATATATAAAATACATGCCAACCACAGGGGGGCCCTCAATAGAGGGGGCCCAGGGGTACTGACCCCCTGTGCCCCCATTATAATCCATCCCTGGGTCCAAGGCAGAAGCCTAGGTTGTATAATGAGTCTCTATAGCTGTAAGGGGTTAAAGCAAATCCTGTAATGTTACAATAAATGTCAACAATGTTACCTGCTGTATGAGTGGGGCTATACATACAGGACAGCTACCTGCTGTATGAGTGGGGGCTATACATACAGGACAGCCATACTCGCGCCACAAGCACTAAACCAAGTACAATTACTAAACCTTGGAGACATACCAACCAACCAGCTCTAATTGTCATGCATTACCATTCTCTGGCATATGGCAGTTAGGAGCTGGTTGGCTGGCACTTTATCTCTCTCCACTTTGAGGTTTATGTGCTAAGCCCCGTGGAGAGATAAATTACCAACCAGCTCTTAACTGACATTTTTCAAAGAAACTCTGTTAGGAGCTGGTTGGCTGTTACTTTATCCCTCTCCACTTTGGGGTCTATTTACTGAGCATTGGAGAGAGTTACAGTATCTGCCAATCAGCTCCCAACTGCCATGTTACAGGTTGTGTTTGAATTTGGAGCTGGTTGGTTGATACTTTAGCACTCTTCAAGGCTTAGTACATCTCCCCCAGAGCCTGGTTCTTAGTAGGGAGCAAAGCAACTTAAAAGTGACTCTTCACCTTGGTAATCCCAAACCTCCTAACTGTCCTGATTACAGCAGGACTGTCCCCCGCTGCAGGGGGCAAGTCCTGCCAGCAGGGGGGCCGTTTGGTGGAGTCGGAGTTCACTGCTGCACTGCACAGCATCTCTTTGGTGCAGGGAGGTAGCCAGGTGAAAACGTTGTTCGTGGTTCTAGGCCACGCCCCTCTACCCGATGCCACCCTGCCCAGTAGCCCCGCCCCTTTTTTTTGGAATACAATGTGCACAGCTGCAGAGGAAATATAAACCTGTCCAACCTTTTTTATGGGCTACATGCAAAAGCGCCCCGTATTTACCATGAAGGAATACAGTGCGCGCACAGTATCTGCACACGTTATACTGCAACATGGTTTGTCCACGGGCAACATCTCTTATCTCTTTTTCTTAGCCAACTCAGAATCGTTGTGCGTCCTTCCTGATAAGTACAGCAGTGGTTTCCAACCTCACATACCCCCTACGGTACACGTTTTCCAGGTCCCCTTACAGAATAACAATCGGAACTATCTGTTTCACCTGTGGATGTTTTAAAATGTGTCTGAATAATGAGTTTACCTATCTGCACCTGCCGGGTGACCTGGAAAACATGCACTGTTGGGGGTACTCTAGGACCAGGGTTGGCAACCAATGGGATGCAGTAAAGATCAGTGTTGCAAAATGACCAATAAATAGAATTACCAAAACAGTGAAGTGCACACAATTAGCTATGAATAGTTTCTGGGTCCTGGGGTGGGGATGGGGGGCAGAATTTGGGAGCCCCCCCCCCCCCAACCTGAAGGGAATAAACGATGGCCGGGTTTATTCGGCGATGCAGATAGGTAAAAATGGGAGCATGGCACCACATCACGTGAGGCCACGCCCTTTCCATAGACCATGCCCCCCTTTTTCTGAGTGTCCCGTTTAGCGAGATGTTGGGAGGTATGTATGTATGTGTATAGTATGTACTGTATGTGTGTGTGTGTGTGTGTATATATATATATATATATATATATATATGCACACTGCATGCTTAACCTGCCTCTCCTACTGAAACAAGTTAATGCTAGTTTAATGTGAATTTCAGCCGTCATTTATCTTGTTGCCTGGCGGGTGGATGGGATTTAAGCCATGAGATTTCCAGGCTGGTGGCTGATAGGATGGCGGCCTCCTCTCCCAGGGGGCAATACATCACAGCCGTCCTGTCACATAATCACAGGACCTCTGTGGACCCCAGGAAGATGAAAACCCACATTGATTTGAAATAATGGGGAATAAATAAGTTCATGATAAATTTGGTGGAACATCTCCCAGCCTGCCTCGGAGGCCACTAAATGACCTTTAAATAAATAGGCATTATCCTTTCTCCTTTCTGTAGGCCCTCCACCAGGATTGCGTTCCTCATCAATTCAAAGGAACACTGATATGTTATACATTTATCTTTTTTATTTCCTTGCAAACAGTGAGAGTAAACCTCACAGGAACCAATTACTGGCACATGGATGAGTATTATAAAACCCGTATATATACAGCGTATATATATATATATATATATATATATATATATATATATATATATATATATATATATATATATATACTGCATATCTTTCAGCTTGACCGATTCCACCCTCCACCTCTGTGCTGAGCAGCCTCACACCCTCCATCTCAGCCTCTCTCTCTGGCAGGGTGTGCTGGTACCTGTTGTTCCACCATTGCTGGACAGACAAAATGCCACCGGCAAGTGATGCTCTGCTCCACTGCAGTAACCTCACTAAAGTTAAAAAAAAAAAAATTTGCTGCTTAGCCTAAAGGGTTAACCGGATTTACGCTCGAAGGAATCAAACCCATGTCAGATCTGCAAACTGCCCTTCTCTGGGCGGAATAAAATGCAGCAGAGAACAAACAGAGAAATCAGAGAAATTAATGAATTCATCCTAATAAAGCAATTAAATAATGTGTGTGAAATCCGTCACCTAATGTTACAGAAATATCCAAATAGCCGAAATGGAAAATACAGATACACAAAAATCCCATTCTACAGTACAACCGCCATAAGCAGAACGTTCCAAAAAAAATCATTTTGCCATATCTGGTCTGTGCCAGAGAGACGGACAAGAAACATCTGCAATCCCTTCTCCTTCCACTTTCTCCAAACTCCTCTAACCCTCATCCAACATCATTACATGCAGGCTAATTATGTTTTCCAAAAGCTCTGCAGTAAGTTTGATTAACTGGAAGAGCTAGGGGGAAAGAGGTGGGGAAGGTTATATCGAAAAATGATTTGATCAGAATCACACCAGGGTGTCAGGATGCACCTGTTTAACCAGAAATAAATGATACTAATAGGATTGATAATAGAATCCTGATCATACAATAAAAAAATTAAAAATAAATAACACCTCCAACCAGGATAAACCAGACATATGCGGGGCAGATTAACCCTTCGGTGCTGTGGTAAAAGGGAATTGGGCGTTAACCCCTCTTTTCCCCGATGCCTGAATCTGCAACAGATTGTTCTGTGCTGTGCGTGACAGTGCTCTCGCTACGGAGGGTGAATCCAGGTTCCCTGATGAGATTGCTCATTTATCTCTACTCTATTTGCATGCTGGAAACATATACTATCTATCTATCTATATATATATATATATATATATATATATATATATATATATATATATATATATATACATATATTAGGGGATTCTTCACTATTTATTAATATCAGTTAATTTAGTGAGTGCAGAGCCCCTACAATTTCTGTTTAAACAATGTGGTCACAAGCCATAGGGCACCCCAAAACTAGGAAAGGTGAGTGCCGATGTTTAGTGTAATACACACACACACACACATATATATATATATATATATATATATATATATATATATATATAGTAGCATAAACGAATACCTACAGCAAACAGCTCATCATTTCATGTTACATCTCAACTTGATTTGGTTGCCATGGGAACATAGAAATTAAAGACATTGTCTGAACCAGAAGACGATGCTCATCTTCGAAGCACCCCTGCTTATATACCTATGTGTCATATATATATATATATATATATATATATATATATATATATATATGAGACAGCACTCACTTTTTTAGTTCAGCATGTTGGTGCAGGGTCTACCACACACACACACACACACACACACAACGCATCAATTACTACTGTATTCAGAAAAATGTGGTTTTTTTGACTCATGATGCATCATCCTAGCAGTGGAACTACTAGTCCCAGCAGGCCCTGTCAGCCAGAGGCTGTATAACCTATGCATTAGCAGTATCTCTCCTAACTGCGTATATGAAGTGGGCACGGAGAGCAATGCACTGTATGCAGCCCGTGTTGTGTTGCAGCTGTGAATCCCGCATGCAGTTAGCCAGCTCTGGGTTTGATGCATGGAGAATGGCTGTTAGCTAATATCACCTTAGTTGTACATTTCCCTGCTTCCCTATAGCAACCACAGGTGGATACCTCGCACTGACTTCTCAGCCTTATATTCTTTCTGCTGCAGGGAATCACCAAGCCTTTAACATTTCTGCTCTTACCATCATGAACACAAGTTTAATGCTATTGCACCATATACCCCATAACCCCACCTTAGCCTGGTGTTAACACAACACATTGTTTATGATAGCATATAGATCCAGTGCTGTGTATCTGCAGAACCCATTGAGTCATGGAGCCTATTTAATGGAAAATAATAAAATTACTCAATTTTTTTTTTTTTGCATCAACCTTTGGCACTTTGCTGCAGTCTGCAGCCGACAACCATTGCACAAACGTAACACACTTATATGCCCTTCCCGTGCCAGATTCCAACAGGTGCATGAAATATTCCATATACAGTCTCTGGTAAAGACCAGCCACTTGCTGCTCATAGCCTTCCCCTAGCCCAGACCGGTCTAGAAGTTTGCTTTCCATTCCATATCTGCAGTGCTCGCACTGCCAGCTGCACTGGAAATAATCTACAATTTATGGCAGTGCAAGACATTAATGCCTATCAGCCATTGATCCAGCTATTGCTAAATCCAGGCTGTTGTTGCTAGGGGGGACTACAGTGCATCTCCAGGAAGCTGCTGAGTCTTACTTGCAAAACACCATTTAGCGTACACCATTCTGCAAATATTGTAAATGCTATTTTATTGTTTTGTTCTTTTAAACATCGTAGTTTACAAAAGAAAATCAATGTGGTACCTTTGTTTTTTTTTGTTTTGTTTTTAAACACTCTCAGATTCCTGAATATACTGTAGACAAATCTCCGTACCATTTTTAGATTTTATTTTATTTTTGTTGTTTGTTTTTTTAGTTTTGTTTTTTAAACGGCTGACCGTCCTGAAGGTTTAGGGCACAATAAAGCTAAATTGTCAATTCTCTCTCTCCGATAGATCCCTCTGAGTCAGTCAAGAGGGGGCATCAGAGAATGCAACAATTCCTTCAGCTTGTCTCTCTGCCATTGTCATTTGGTTGCACAACGTTTAAATCCCCAGGTGGAAGATAAGATCACACCTCACATTCCCTGGCAGGTGGCTGGTGACAGGAACAAGAGCCATATTCATTAATGATCACCAGGGCCCCTTCGATGTGGTTGGGTTTGTAATCAACATAGTATTCCTGGGCAGACATTGCAGCCATTTGATGCATGGTCTGTTTTTGCTTCTGCTTCCGACGTTGTGTCACAAAGCACTGTCTCAGCTGTCTGAGGCTGGCTGGAAAACATTTCCAAGAAACGTACAACATCAAAACCACTATTAGGAAGGAGAAAATTAATGCCATAGTCCCCGTGACTACCTTATGTATCTGGACAGTATTCTCAGGGTGCTCACTGGGTATGGTGGCCACCAGGTTGTCCGTGGTTCTTTCCCCTTCTGTATCCTGCACATCATAGATGGTGGTGGTCATGGTGGGGCCATGGTGGGTGATTTTGTCACTGTTGTTCAGTGCTGTGGAAATGGCATTAGCACTTGTTGGGTCTGTGGGGTCCTCACATAAGTGGAAGGCATAGACGGCATCTAGAACATCCTCTCCTTGGGCATACTCCGGGGTGGTGCAGAGCATATTGCCATCATAGCGGCCTTTGAAACCGCTCAGCCAGGAGGCCAAGGCACAGACGTTGCGCCCGCAGTCCCAGCTGTTGCCGGCCAGGGTGATGCTGGTGAGGGACCTCCAAGAGTTGAGAATTCTGGGGTCGATGTAGGTGAGGCGGTTGGAATCCAACTGCAGAGATTCCAGGTGAGGTACGCTTTCAAAAACGTGAGGCTCGATGTACTCGATCTCGTTACCCGAGAGGTCCATTTTGGTTAGTTTCCACACCCAGTCCAAAGAGTTAACCACAAGGGTGACTTTGTTCTTCCTCATGAAGAGGGAGTGTAACGAGAGGAGCCTCGGAAAATGAGCTAGATTTACCTTGACCAAGTCATTGTGCTCCAGGTGGAGCTCGGCAAGCTTGAACAAGCCGGCAAAAGAGTTGCGAGCCAGGCTCTTCAATTGATTGTATCCCAAGTCCAAAAACTCCAGGCTGCGACAGTCCTGGAAGATCCTGACTGGCACAAACTTGATGGCGTTGTAGCGCATCTGTAAACTCGTCAGCTTGCGCAGCCCATGGAACAGATCCGGGGCCAGAGACTGGAGGTCATTGTTTGATAGATCCAGGCTGCGTAAGTTTGGCATGGATCGGAAAGTGTGGTTAGCCAGTTGTGTTATTTTGTTGGAACTAATTGTGAGTTCTTTGACTCTGCGCAGTTTTTGAAAGGCATTCCCCTCCACTGTGTCTATGTGATTGTGATCCAGATAGAGCCACGTGAGCTGAATTAACCCTGTGAACTGTCCGTCCTGCAGCTCGGTGATGCTGTTGTACCGCAGAGACAAGCCCATCAGGCCCGAGAGGTTGTGAGGCAGCTCCGTGACATTCTGTGACTCACAGTACAAAAACCTGCCCTCGCAACGGCACACTCGCGGGCAGCCGCTATTCACGAGGGGAAGCATTTTAACAAATATGCCCAGCGCACACAGTATTAACCCTGGGGGCTTTCTCAGCATCCAGTTTAAACAGAGACCAATGAGGAGGAAATCCATTAGCAAACACGTTTCCAGATTTTCTTGAGAATGTCCATTGAAATTGTCCCCAACTTCTACATCATATTTGAATAAAATACATGTCATATATGTCACTAGAGGTGCAGGCGGGTGGCAGAGATTAGGGCATACACAGTTCTTGGCAGCATTAAACTTGATGCAAATTAGAAGGTGAGCAGATTTTATTCATGGTAAAAAAAAAAGAAAGAACTGCAGGAGGAACAAAAAGAGAAACGGGAGGAAAAAATATCTTTCTTCATGAAAGAATTTAATTTAAAAAAAGTGTCTTACCCACCCTTTTCCAGAGAGTGACAAGCTCCATTCAGCGGCTTCCTTTGTGTTTTGGCTAATTGTATGCAGGGCTAAAAGACCCCTCTGTGCTGCTAATACAGTAGCTTTCAGCTTTTGCAACGCTGGCAGGCTTACAATGTCCCCCTTTGCTTCTTCTCAATGA